>NC_028450.1:20173606-20199807 GCF_000263155.2 Setaria italica | reverse complement strand
GAGTACGGCCCTTAGTGGGCCATTCAGGGCCTACTCGTGGGCCTGGGGTGCATGCCCGACAAGCCCCCGAGTACTTTGTAGTCGTGCATCACAGTTTCAAGTACTGAGGGCACCATCCGAGTAGTTCTTCGTAGTGGTTGTAGTGTCCGAAGTGCTCGAGTACTGTCGCGTGGCTGGAAGGTACTCTTCTTTCTTTCGAGTTGCTTTTGTTCTAAAAAAATATATGGTAGTGCGATGACAATTGCACTCCATATGGAGTAGCCCCCGAGCCTTAGTTCGAGTCAAAGAGCCAGGCTTAGGATCAATTCTGCTTTTTGGCTGTTTCTCTCTGGTAGTCTTAAAAAGAAAACTTTGTCCATTGGGTACGGTATCCGCAGCCCCCGAGCACTTAGGCAATGTTTGTTGTCGATGAAGTGGTCAAACCCTTTAATCTGAGTAGCCGGTGGACATTATGGCAATAAATCTATTTTGTACCTGACCGTTGCGTAATGCTTGGAATCCGGAGGTGGAGGAGATATAACGCAAGGGCCCCCTTTTTGGTTAGGGTTACGTTTCATAGCAGATCTGTTTTGTTCTTTCCTCCCCCTTTTTTTTTGTTCCTCATCATGCCGTCGCAATTTTCTAGTGCCGCCGCCGCCATTGCTGTTTTGCTTTGAGAGTGATAAGAGATTGGCTCCTCTTGTCTTTGCTGCGGGCAAGATCATCTGATGCGCATCAAGAAAATGGGGAAGAAACTAGAGAAAATTCAGGGCCAAGCTCCGGCGGCGGGTAAGTTGAGCAAATCGAAGAAGGGGAAAGAGCTAGTGCTGCCGGTGCCGAAGGTTGGTTCGACGAACCAGATTGCGCCACCACCGCCTGGGATCACATGGCAGAATTCCGTGATGAAGGAGGCGGTTGTTCAGGCGCTAGTTGATGCCAAGCTTCTCCAGCCAAAGGAGGTACTCGAGTGGAAGCCTGCTTTTGGTAACGCGTGGCAGTTCAAGGAGCATCCGAATGAGACTGTCATGCTCGCACACTTTGTGGAGAGAGGGCTGGCAGTGCCTACATCCAACTTCTTTAGAGGTATCCTTGAGTACTATAAGCTTCAGTTGGTTCACTTGAACCCCAATGGTGTGCTTCACATGTCTATCTTTGTACACCTGTGTGAGGTATACCTGGGTGTTCCTCCTAGTCTTGAGCTTTTTAGAAAACTGTTTCGTTGTAAGCCTCAGCCTGGTGCGATTAGGACAGAGGTTTTTGGAGGTGTCGGGTTCCAACTTAGGAACTCAGGCACTTTCTAGACTATAACTTGACGGATTCCCATGGTGATTGGAAAAGGAAGTGGTTCTATATTGGGAACCATGATCCTTGTTTGCCGGTAGTCACTGGTCATGCCCCAAAGCATGCAGAGAACTGGGTGAGCGAGCCTGAAGATACTCCTGAGATCGACAACTTGCTGAGCTAGATTGCTGAGTTGAAGTCGCTGGGCTTGACTGACATTAATGTGTCTGCTAGCTTTCTTAAGAGGAGAATTCAGCCTTTGCAGCAGCGGGCTCACTCGGGTTTGGAGTACTCGGGATTTAATGATCCGTCATGTATGTCTCCTAAGGATATATCTGATGATGATGTGGAGGCGTTGCTGGCCAAGCTCTTCAGGAATTATCAGGGAGTGCCGGTTATTCCTGGAGCCCTTCGTCAATTTGATGCTTGGTATGGGCCACAAGAGGTATGTTCCTTTGCTTGACTTGTATTTTTTGAAATGTTGGGCATTAACGATTTGTTTGCAGTCCTGGGTTCTCTTCCGCTATCTGGCGCACTCTGAGGAGGAGTTAGTTGTTGAAGAGTCAGAAGATGAGCCTTCTCCTCCTACGAAAAAACATCGAGTAGTTCGCAAGAGGCCTGCTGCTAAGTCTGCCTCAACCTCGAGTTTGACTCCCGAGAAATCACAGAGTACCAAGGTATGTAGTCGTGTATTCATTGGTAATTTTTTTGGTAGTTTATCCAATAGTCTCTTGATGATTTTAGTTGCCTGAGAAGGTTGTCGACGTGACCCTTGGTGGTGATGAGGCTACTTCTGATGAGGTAGTCGTGACCGCCAAGGATGTTGGTGTTGCATCTGTTGAAGAAGTGCCAGTGGAGGTGCCACCAGCGGATGCTGGAGTAGCCCCCGAGCCAACAGTACAGACTCCATCAGCTACCGAGTTGCTGATCCCTGACCAGGCAGTTTTAGGTTTGCCTGCTGGAGTGGCGGATATTGCGAAGGGAGGATCGCCAGTAATTGCTGCTGGCTCTTTATTGTCCAATGTGATCGCTAGTGGTGAGCTTTATTTCCGACTATTTTTGTTAGTTCGAATTTATTGTAGTCTTGACCTTGTTTTTGCAGGACTTAGCGAGAATATCGCACCTTCAGCTGATCCTGTGGTGCCGAGTACTCGGCCGCCTGTTGCCAAGAGGAAGCGCGTGCGATTGCCGCCATGGTCATCTCGGTGAGTTTTTGATTCTTGCTTTGTAACGTGTCTTTGAGCTTTCTGAAAGGCATGTGGTGACTTTGTTTTTTGATGCAGGGATGCGGAGGACACTATCCCTGTGGAGGCAGGAGTGGAGTCTTGTCCCCTACTCCCTTGGTTGATTTGTCCGTTGATGATGTATCCGAGGTTGACACTAGTCATCTTGGAGCCACCATGTCCATGCTTCAGGAAGTAATCCGCTCTGTGGAGGATCCTGCAGTTCCTTCGGGTTCTGGTGGTGTACCCTCCTTGACATCTACTGTTGGTGTTCAGGCTTCGGTTGATGTGGCTAAGGCCAAAGAGGCAGCTGCACCAGGTATGTAGTCGGGATACTGGTGTTGTAGTCGTTATGTTGTGTTGACTAATGTATGTCATTTTAGGTACAGCCTTGGGTACAGCTCCAGAGCCTCATGTTGTAAAGAGTGATGAAGGTTCAGTACTCGGGCTTCCGCCAGAGTCGGAGTTTCGGAGAGCTATCCAGAGCTTTCAGGTGTGTTGTTTCTTTTGTCTGACTGTTATTACTGAAAACTTGATGATTTGCATTTGTTTCCAGGATCTCTATGACAGAGCTGAAAGGAATGCTCGAGCCCTCCAGGAGCGAAATGACTTGGTGCAGCGGCTGTCACAATTGGAACAAGAGTGCAGCCGTCTTACTGAATCTTTGAAAGTTCATGAGGATGCTGCCAAGTCCTTCGCCGTTGAGCGGAGTGATCATGAGGTTTTGCAGGAGAAGTCGGAGAGTCTCTATAAGTCATTGAACAAAAAGTATCAAGGTGAGTACTTGCTATTCTTTGAGTGTGTCCGACTGTACTCGATTTTTTGAACTTGTTCATTTTTGTAGAGCTCAAGAGGAAAGAGGCTATTGCGAGTAGCTAGCTCCTTGATTGGAGGAACGCGCATGGCCGAGTAGCGGACGAGGCTAATCGTCTTCGGGCTTTGATGGCTGAAGCGCAGGCTGCATGTGAACATCAGCGGGATAGGAAGAACCAGAACGGAGTTATGCTTGCTATGGCCATGGTAGCCTTTAGGGTTCATGGCCGGACCATAGGAAGGCTTCAAGGTGAGCTTCAAGAGTTGACTGATGCCGCTCAAGATTTTGTGAATATCATTGCTCTGCTTGAAGATGACGCAGAGCCCCGTTCACTGGTCGAGCATTTGAAGGCTGCTCCAGGCAAGGTTGCTGGCCTCTGCAAGGCTGTATGTAAACAAGTTCTTGCTGTGGTCAAGTCTTATTACCCGCGAGCAGAGTTGACGGCGGCTGGTGACAGCGTTGCTCGCAACTGCACAGAGGAAGCTTATGCGCAATACCTCGAGGAGGCTGAGCCAATTGCTTCGAAGATGTCTGAATTTGTATCTTTGGAGGAGCCTTAGGCTTTGTGTACCCTTGTAAGCTTCCGAGTACTTGAGACAATGTTTTGTTTGAAATGAATACTTGTTCATCCTTTGTTATTGGGAGCCATTCTGAGTGCTTAGTCGAGTAGTCGCGCGGTTGTCGAGTACTCTATTCTTTTACTCTTGGAGGGGGGTGCACGGGTGTACTGTACTCTTTTGTCTTTTGTGGCGTGAATGCTTTCACGTGGACGGAGTCAGAAAGCGTCCTGACTCATCAGTCACGAGCGAATAGTAACTCCTGGGTGGTTGGTAGTTGTGGCACTTGGCTATAAATAGACTGCCATGGAGGTCGACCAGGATCAGGCTTTGAGTAGCGATGGGTTGCCTTCGGTTACTGTTGTTTGAGTGTAGAGATCTTTCAAAGAGTATTCCGGTGCTAGAAGATTCCTCATAGGTTAGAGCCACCTTCCCTCCACAGACTCTAGCACTTGTAGGGATAGCCGCAATGCTAGAAGAATTCTCGTAGGAGGGTTCATCGCGCGCCTCATCTTGCAGCTCATGATCCAGCTGGGTACGCGCTGGAACTCGCGGGTGATGGGTGATGAGTGCCGTGGTCTTTATCTGGCTCTCTTAGAGGTGGAGGTGTGGCCTGCAGTGTGGGATGGCTTGACAAGGCTAGCAAGAGAGCAGCCTTGTTTTTTCTCCCTTATGCAGCACGCGGGATTCATCGTTGCCGCTGTCGAGGTTACGGCGGTGCAGGAGTTCCTGGTGTTGTTTGGGAGGAAGACCTGGATATGGATGCGTTTTGCGCAGCTTCCTTGCGTGTGGGCCCTTCCCTTTGCAGTAGTCGGCAGACCTGAGTGGCCTTGTGATATTGTAAAAGCCTGAGGCTTAAATGTAGACCGCCAGTAGGCAATTGCTTGTAGTCTTTTGCTGTGCTGTTATGTTGTATCTTGAGTACCCTTACTCACATGTAACTATAAAATTTTCTTCTTGAGTCAAACTCGAGTAAAAAATTGCTTTGCCCTTTCGAGGTTTTGTACCAAGGTTGGGATGCCTGCTGAGTTGACAAAGTCTTGTGTCAAGAGTAGAGTATTTGTAGTCAGTAGTCAAGCTGTCGGCTCCGAGTAGTTGGAATGAGTTTGTTTTTGAGCTGCTTGAGGCGAAGGCTTGAGTACATTTGTCTACTATAGGTAGTAGCGACAGAGATATTCTATATTCCAAGAATTTGGTACTTATTCTCCTGAAAGTTCTCGTAGTCTGTAAGATCCGGGTCCTGTGACCTTGGATACAATGTAGTGACCTTCCCATGGTGAATTGAGTTTATGCAACCCTGACATGTCTTGGATTCGTTTGAGGACCATGTCGCCTAAGTTGAAGGATCGCTCTTTAACATTGCGGTTGTGGTATCGTCTTAACCCGTCGAGGTATCTGGCTGATTGAACTAATGTTGCGCATCTCGTTTTTTCTAGACTGTCTAGATCCGTGCGTCTTGTTTCATCTGCCATTTCTTCGTCGTATTGTTCGACTGGAGGAGACTGCCACATGACATCCGTGGGTAAGATAGCTTCTGAGCCATGTACTAGGAAATAGGGGGAGAGCCCAGTAGTCTTGCATGGTTGGGTTTGTAGTCCCGATAGAGCATTAGGTAGTTCTTTGAGCCATGTGCCTCCTTTTGTATTGCCAATGTCATGTAGTCTTTTCTTGAGAGTTTCGAGTATCATGCCGTTAGCACGCTCGACTTGTCCATTGGCTCGTGGGTGAGCAACTAAGACGTAACGAACATCAATTCCAATATTTTCGCAGTACTCCCAGAAGTCATGATTGTTGAAGTTGAATCCCAGGTCTGTGGTGATTCTATTTGGAAAACCATAACGGTGTACGATTTCATCCAAGAAGTCGAGGACTCGGTCTGCCTTGGGGCAAGTGACTGGTTTGACCTCGATCCATTTGGTGAATTTGTCGATGGCCACGAGTACTCGGTTGAATCCTCCTAGCGCAGTTGGCAATGGTCCTATCATGTCTAGCCCCCAGCAAGCGAAAGGCCATGTTGGAGGGATTGTGACTAGTTTGTAGGCAGGAACGTGTTGCTGTTTAGTGAAAAAATTGACAGCCTTGGCATTTTCGAACTAACTGTTTTGCATCTGCCAAAGCCATGGGCCAGTAGAAACCTGCTCGGAAAGCCTTGCTTACTATCGTTCGTGAGGATGCATGGTTGCCACAGATTCCTTTGTGAATTTCTTTTAGGATTTCTTGGCCATCTTCTCGGGTGACACACTTCATGAGCACCCCTGATGATGCACTTTTCCTATAGAGCTTGTCTCCGACTAGAATGTAGTTTTTTCCTCGTTGGGAAATTTGCTCAGCTTGATTTTTGTCAGATGGTAACTTATGGTCTTTGATGTAGTCGATGAAGGGTGTCCTCCAGTCGACTTCTATCATCATGATTTCTCGAGTGACTTCTGTAGTCTTGACCACCGGTGGTGTAACTTGTTCTGGTATGTGTCGGGCATGCACCCCAGGCCCACGAGTAGACCTTGGATGGCCCACTAAGGGGCGTACTTGGATATGATCAGGACAAGGGATAGGCTTATCCCGCTCGGACTAGTCAAGTATGTATATGGAAAACTACTCGGGCCTTACCGAGTAGAACTCTGTAATTGTACTCGACTAGGACTCGGGCTTGTAACTCTACCCACCCGTGTATATAAGGGCAGGTAGGGGACCCCCTCAAACACGAACAACTCTAGTTTTCCCAAGATCAATACAAACCAACACATAGGACGTAGGGTATTACGCGATCTAGCGGCCCGAACCTATCTAAATTGTGTTCCTTGCGTCACCATTGATTCCTTGATTCTCGACGATCCTTACCACACAAAAGACCACCTAGGGTACCCCCTAGGTGGGTTGTCGGTCTAAAACACCGACAGCTGGCACGCCAGGTAGGGGAACTCGTCGAGTTTCTCAGCGTGAACTTGATGGCAACCGTCATCATCAAGCCCGTCTTCTTAATCGAAGCGGGCGCCACCTTCATTTTCGGATCCTGGCTCTGCATCGCCGATGGCTCGGGTTCGTTCCGGTGCCAGATCATCAATGCTCAGGAGAAGAAAGTAGAAGATCGGGCCAGAAAAAAACCAAGATTTCAAAGTTGAAAATTTCGAGTTCGACTACGCGTCGGACTCGACTTCGCTTTGGACTAGTCGGTCCCAATCGACTCCCAAGTCGGTTTTGACTTCAAAGCGGTTCCCGCACGGACTCCGCAACGCAGCCGAAGTTCACCAAGGTTGTCTTACTCAGATTCAACTCGAACTCGGGCGCGATGAAGATGTCGACTCTGACTCGGTTTATCCGCCAGAAATACCATTATCTGGTCCAGCCCAAGGACTGGTAATAACTTCAATGTCACAAGGCAGATTCATACATTGGCTAGGATTAAGACCATCTCTCCTTGCTCGCAACTACGACTCGCGCCTTTTCGCTCATATAGACAACCTCCCATATCAAGAGGGCATTCCACTCACTTCCAACCGCGAGGAAAGCTCCACAGAGATTGCAACATCAAGCTCCGGAAGCTACTACCCGGACAGGGAAGTCCTTGTTATTACTCAAAATAACAACCCGGGTACTAGCCAGAACAGAACCCCCAGGCGATTAGCACAACTCAACAACATCTCCGAAGATGAGTCCACAGCTGTCGCTCCTCACAATGAAACCTCCGAGCAAAGAAACCAAAGAAGGATGCGCAACGCTACTCGAGCCGAGCGACGACAGTCGATGGCCACAAATATTCCCATCACAAACCTTGAATGGGCTTTCGACGCAGTTCAGGCTTAGGAGCACAATACTCCACTCGCGGCAATCGCCTCAATCAATCTTCTAACAACATTGATGCCTCAAGACAGGGATAATGAAGCCATAGCTCAACTCGTGCAATGCGGCAACGGACTGATCGCACAACTCGCGGAGCAAGCCTACAAGTTACTTGACAAAGAATCACAAATTCCGTCTGTTCCTCGCATCACGGCTCACCAAGAAGGCAGCAGGGGAGCTGCAGACAACAACAATGTCCCAAGAAACAACAATGAAGTTGTCAACCAACCTCGGCAACACAGCCAAGGCCCAAGCAAGCACAAGGACCCAGCACGCCATAAGGATGTTGGAGAGGTCAGCTGCACCAACTCGGTTAAAAGTATTCGCCCTACTCAGAAGAACCATGAAGTATCCAACTTTAATGATCTGCAAGAATCCTCAACAGTCGGCGTGAGCGAGAAGTCGACAACTACAACCACTTTCCTGCTTTCACAAACTGGGTAATGAAAATAAAACTACCCGAGAAGTTCAAGCCAACTGGAATAAAAAAGTATCATGGCAAACAAGACCTAATTCAATGGCTACGATGCTACTCGCTAGCCGTCCAAGCAGCCGAGGGCAATAACGACACCAAAGTTATCCACTTCCCCATATGCATGGAACCCACACCACTGACCTGGCTCGAGTCACTCAAACCCAAGTCCATTGACTCTTGGGCAGACTTGACAAAGGCTTTCACCAACAACTTTGCCGGCTCCATGGCTAGACCAGGAAACAAGATTGACTTAAGTCAAATTAAGCAAAAAGAAGGTGAGACCTTACGCGACTATCTGCGACGGTTCTTCGAAAAGAAGGCTACCATTGTCGACATCTCAGAAACAGATGTCATCGAGTGCTTCCAGAATGGACTCTACGATCGACGAACAAACCAAGACTTCGGTCGCCGATGACCAGCTAATGTCAAAGACCTCAAATTCATGGTGCAGCAGTGGGCGGATGAAGAAGACAAAGAATGAGAATGTTTCGGCTCCCACCGTAACCATGGAGGCGACAACAATAACAATGACCAAGATAGAACTTTACACAGTGATACTCGAAACAACTATTCGAGTAATCACAACTGCAAAAGGAAGCCCGACAACACTGTTGCTGCCATGACGAACTCTGGGAAAAAGGGATCCCGTAGAAACGACGAAGGGCCATCCTTCACCGAGCTACTCAAGAAGCAGTGCCCATGGCACCCGACTAGCAAGCACTCGGCAATAGACTGCTACAGCATGCGCCAAGTAATGCAAGACTTACCACACCACCACCCCCTGAAGTGTAGGGATACGAGGTAGGCTACACTAGCGCAAATCAAAATTTCTACCACGTAAAACCAGGAATAACTGCCGTATAAGGATCACGGGATTACCACTCGACGCACTACTGGTGCGGAAGATGTAGATATGCGTCGATGCAGTGAAGACGATCACGTAGTCGTACGTAGTCGATCAACGTAGTCGTACGTAGTCGATCACGTCAACGTCCAGCAGCTCCTCAGCAGCTCATCCACGTGCAGCAAGATCGCCCCCGGTGCCGCGGCTCGTCGTCAGCTCGTCGTGGCTCGTCGGCGGCTCATCCAAGTGCTGCAGGCGCAACACCTCCAAGGTATCCACATGTGCAGGGAGGAAGCGTCGCAAGCCGGACTGCTAGATCCGCGAGTTGCAACAGGAGAGGGCGTGGGAGGCGCGGCAGGTGTGTTTTGCCAAAAGGTGTCAACCCTAGGGCGCCCCCACCCCTCTATTTATAGAGGTTCCTAACGGGCCTCTGGGTCCGAGGCCCATTAGTACTTCTAAACCTAATCCAACTCGGATCAGATCCGAATTGGGCTTCCAGCCCCTTAAATGTGTGACCCTATGGGTTCGGATACGTATAGACATGGCCCGAGTACTCCTACTCGGCCCAATAGTCGGTAGCGGCCTCTAGCAAGACGTGCCAACTCCTATACGCACACGAAGATCATATCAGACGAACCATCACAACATAATATACATGCTATTCCCTTTGCCTCACGATATTTGGTCTAGCTTCAAGCCGACCGCTCTTTCTCGATCCTGTGATTCGGAATCCCTTTGTAGGTTAACTCTTAACCGTACGTAGCATGGCCATGCATTTTCAGATCCGATCACTCGAGGGGCCCAGAGATATCACTCTCAATCAGAGAGGGGCAAATCCCATCTTGATTGACCATGTCTCATAGCATGCTTCTTGACAAACCCGAAAGCTACCTTTATAACTACCCTGTTACGGCGTAGCGTTTGATAGCCCCTAAGTAGGTCGATCCACATCTAGAATCCATGCGACAATCTCAGGTCTAAGGACAAAGCGTATATGTTGTTTAAAGAGAGAACTACTTCTCGTGTTGGGTCAGTCCTAGCACATGTCTCCACATGTGTCCTCATTATTAGTTCAACATCTCCATGTCTATGACTTGTGAAACATAGTCATCAACTAATACATGTGCTAGTCTAATATTCATGTGTGTCCTCACATGAACTCCGACTAGGGACAACTTTAGAATAACCATACAAGTAAAGAGTTTCACATACAATTCACATAATTGCAAATCAATTCAAGTAGCCTTCAATGGATATTCAATGAACACAACATACAAATCATGGATACAAATGGAATATCATCATCTCTATGATTGCCTCTAGGGCATACCTCCAACAGTCTCCCACTTGCACTAGAGTCAATCTAGAAGGTACCTAATACCCATAGCTCTTACATGCGCATCATGCTTAGCCTGCGGGAGTGGTTTTGTCAACGGATCAGAAATGTTCAGATCCGTGTGTATTTTGCATATCTTGATCTCACCCCGGTTAACGAAGTCTCGAATGAGATGAAATCGCCTCATTACGTGTTTGTTCTTCTGGTGGTTCCTTGGCTCCTTTGCTTGCGCAATTGCCCCATTGTTATCACAGTAGAGATTCAATGGGCTGGACGCATTCGGGAACACACCAAGCTCAATGAGGAAATTCCTTATCCAAACACCTTCCTTCGCGGCTTCCGAAGCCGCGATGTACTCGGCTTCTGTCATAGAATCGGCCACCGTCTCCTGCTTGGAACTCTTCCAACTAACAGCACCACCATTCAGCGTGAACACAAATCCTGATTGTGACTTTGAATCATCTCTGTCGGTTTGGAAACTAGCATCGGTGTAACCTGTTACAACGAGCTCCTCCTCACCTCCATAGACGAGGAACATATCTTTAGTCCTTCTCAAGTACTTAAGAATGTTTTTCACCGCTGTCCAGTGACTCTCACCTGGATCAGATTGGTGTCTGCTTGTCATACTTAGCGCATATGAAACATCTGGGCGAGTACTTATCATTGCATACATGATAGATCCAATAGCCGAGACATATGGCACTCTACTCATGCGATCCCGCTCATCAGCAGTCGAAGGACACTGAGTCTTGTTGAGATGTATGCCATGTGACATAGGCAAGAACCCTTTCTTTGCCTCTTCCATGCTGAACCGCTTAAACACTTTGTCGATGTAAGTATCTTGGCTTAAACCTATGAGCCTTCTCGATCTATCTCTATAGATCTTAATGCCCAGAATATATGCCGCTTCCCCTAAGTCCTTCATCGAAAAACTATTTTTCAGTGAAGTCTTTACGGACTCAAGCATAGGAATGTTATTTCCAATCAGTAATATGTCATCCACATATAAGATTAGAAATACTACAGAGCTCCCACTAACCTTCTTGTAAACACAAGACTCTTCTTCATTCTTGGTGAAGTCAAACCCTTTGACCACTTCATCAAAACGAATGTTCCAACTCCTAGATGCTTGCTTCAATCCATAAATGGATCTCTGAAGCTTGCATACCTTTCCAGCATTTTTCGGATCGACAAAACCCTCGGGCTGTATCATATACACGTCCTCAGCTAGGTTTCCATTCAGGAAAGCTGTCTTGACATCCATCTGCCATATCTCATAATCGAAATATGCAGCTATAGCTAGAATAATCCGAATGGACTTAAGCATCACTACGGGCGAGAAGGTCTCGTCGTAGTCAACTCCTTGAACTTGTCGAAAACCTTTTGCGACAAGTCGTGCTTTATAGATGTGAACATTTCCATCCATGTCCTTTTTCTTCTTATAGATCCACTTGCACTCTATGGCTTTAACACCATCAGGCGGGTCAACCAAGTTCCAAACTTGATTGTCTCCCATCGACTCTATTTCGGATTGCATGGCACTCTGCCATTTTTTGGAGTCTGGGTCCATCATTGCTTCTGCATATGTCGCAGGCTCATCATTGTCCAACAATAATATTTTCCGCATTTCGCGGAGCCTTGCTGACCTTCGTGGTTGTGGCGGTGCTTCTCTTGCCATGGGTATCGCAACTTGTTCTGCTACAATAGCATCACTCATTGATTCTTGCCCGATCGGCTCATCTTGAACTTCTTCAAGATGCACTATCTTTCCACTCTGTTCTCCTTTGAGAAACTCTTTCTCTAGGAAAACCCCGTTCCGAGCGACAAATACTTTGCCTTCTGATCGGTTGTAGAAATAATATCCCAAAGTTTCCTTTGGATATCCCACGAAAATGCACTTATCTGACTTGGGTGTGATCTTGTCCGACTGAAGTTGCTTGACAAATACTTCACATCCCCAAATCTTTAGAAAAGACAAACTGGGAACTTTTCCAGTCCACATCTCATATGGTGTCTTAACTACGGATTTAGATGGTACCCTATTAAGTGTGAAAGCTGCTGTTTCTAGAGCGTATCCCCAAAATGACAACGGTAGGTCTGACTGGCTCATCATTGATCGAACCATGTCTAACAAAGTTCAATTACGTCGCTCGGACACACCGTTTCTCTGAGGTGTTCCAAGCGGCGTAAGTTGTGGAACAATTCCGCAACTCTTTAGATGATTGCTAAACTCGTGGCTCAAATACTCGCCTCCACGATCAGATCGTAAGGCCTTAATTTTCTTGCCACGCTGATTTTCAACTTCATTCTGAAATTCCTTGAACTTTTCAAAGGTTTCAGACTTGTGCCTCATCAAGTAGATATAGCCATATCTACTAAAATCATCAGTGAAAGTTATGAAGTATTGGAATCCTCCTCTAGCCGTCGTGCTCATTGGTCCGCATATATCACTATGTACGAGTTCCAACAAGTCTACTGCTCTCTCAGGAAATCCTGTGAAAGGTGTCTTGGTCATCTTGCCTAGCAAGCAAGCCTCACATGTCTCGTATGATTCAAAATCAAACGAAGTTAGAAGTCCATCAGAATGGAGCTTCTTCATGCGCTTTTCACTTATATGACCCAAACGACAATGCCACAAGTAGGTAGGACTCAAATCATTAGGCCGAGGCCTTTTAGCACTTACATTACAGACAGGTGAACCATCAAGATTTAAAACAAATAATCCATTCACAATGGGTGCAAAAGCCATAAACATATTATTCTTAGAGATCACACAACCATTGTTTTCACTCGCAAATGAATAACCATCCTTCATCAAGCATGAAGGAGACAAAATGTTTCGACTTAAACTAGGAACAAAATAACAATTATTCAACTCCATAATAAATCCTGACGGGAGGTGGAGTTGCATCATCCTGACGGTCAACGCAGCAACTCTTGCATTATTGCCCACGCGGAAATCAACTTCTCCTCTTTCCACGCTTCTACTTCTTATCATTCCCTGCATCGAATTGCAAATATGAGCAACCGATCCGGTATCAAATACCCAAGAATTAATAATTGTATCAGCGAGAAATATGTTGTCTATAACATTAACAACAAGCGTACCTGAGGTAGAAGTACTCTTACTTCCGCCATTCTTCAAGGAAGCTAGGTACTGCTTGCAGTTTCTCTTCCAGTGACCAAGTTCATGACAGTAAAAACACTCTTTGTCTGGAGCAGGTCCAGGTCCAGCTTTAACCTTGGGCGGTGGGTTTGGCTTGGACGTTCCAGCCTTGCCCTTCTTCTTCCAAGAATTGCCCTTCTTCTTAAAGCTAGGCTTGTTCTGTATAGCCATCACTTGGCTGGTACTAGCGCTTTTCTTGATGTCAGCCTCTGCTGTTTTAAGCATGCCACACAACTCATTCAGACCCTTCTCCGTCCCATGCATATGGTAGTTCGAGATGAAGTTCCCATAGCTAGGCGGAAGAGACGAAAGAATGAAATCAGTGGCCAACTCTTGGCCCTGTGGGAAGCCTAGCTTCTCCAACCGTTGAGTGTAACCAACCATTTTGATTACGTGTGGTCCTACTGCTGTGCCTTCTGCTAGCTTGTTCTCAACAAAGGCCTTAGACACATTGAACCTTTCAGTCCTGGCCTGTGTTTGGAACATGTCTCTAAGCGCCACGATCATATCGTGCGCCTCATGGTTTGTTTCGAACTGCATCTGCAGCTCGGGTTCCATGCAAGCAAGCATAAGGTTCTTCTGGTAGTGGGTTGTCTAGAACATCTTCCTTTTTCTCAGCCCTAAGAACAATTCTCAGGTTACGGATCCAATCCGAGTAATTTGTTCCATTCAACTTGTCCTTCTCAAGGACCGAACGCAAAGCAAACGGTGTAGTGTTGCTAGGTGCCATTTAATCTACAACAAAGTAATGCAAAATACACTAAGACAAACGTATCCATGATAGAGCAAATCACATTAAACTATTTTAACAGAATCTACTCCCACTAAAATCAATATCCCTCTATTGAAAATTAGTGATTTAGGATCCACAACTAACAAGTCCACTAGTGAGCTTTAGCATCACCGCTAGCAAACAAGGTAGATCGGTAAGCAACTTTTGCTAATCATATCACATATGACTCCTGTTGTTGGGTGGCATCTCCATGTCTCGGCGCCCAACCTTTATGCCCCAAGGTCCTTAACCGTTAAGATGACCTTGTTAAGCAAACCAACCCTTATGCGTGTAAGTGTCCGACACAAACCCGTCTAGTCAAGGAAAACTAGTGGTACCCTAATTTCATAGACCCACCACTAATTGTACAAGACATGGGACGGTGCAAGTTTTAGTTGGGAGGGCATACTAACTTAAACTTTGTGAGGGATCGTTCTACTTCTAACATCATAGCATGCAGAAAGTAAAACATAAACAGAATAGCATTCACACAGTTGTGACACAGTATGCCCCGTTTTTCTCATGGTGATCTCCATCTCCATAGAATCTGTTCACCATGGTGATCTCCATCTCCATGTTCCATGTGCGCCATCCTTCTAGTGATGAGTCCTTCAAGAACTAGAACATGCTATTACGCCTAATAGCTAGTAAAGATGCTAGTAATGAAGATTACATAGTTGCTTGGATCATCACAGATTGGTACGCAGACCATTAAATACAATAAAGTGACAACACATATGGCTCCTGCGTGTTGCCGTACGCGTGACACGCAGGTCACGAATGAGTTACACACATGCATCACATACACAAAGGGCCATACTGATCACCAGATACATACATCCTGCAAAACAGAGTTAAGCGACCTAACGTTCCAAACTTCAGATGCCCGAAACTCCATCTTCCAAGCCGAATTTGGAAAATCTAATTTCGTCGAAAATGGCAAAGCGGTTGAATTTCATGTGTAAATTTTTCTGTAGATCAATTTTCATATAAAATTCGCCCCGATCCGAGATCGTACCGAAAAGTTACGGCTGATTTACCGAAGCATACGCATACGGCAAAAATCCCGACCCCGGCAGTAGATCTCATCTACTATTGCACATCTAATGCGCCTGGCGTATGACCCTGGATTTCGATTCGACCAATCATATTGATCTTCGCTCACTGCAACTGGATTTACGTGTATCACTTAACTCTGATGGCGGAAACCGACCGGTAGGAGTATGTCGTTACACTACCATTGCAGCAAGGGCACGAAACCAGGACATAGATCAAACTGAAAACTCGCATATCTCCATATGCACACATCCCGAATCCAAAACTAAGCAGCTACGGCTCTGATACCACTGTAGGGATACGAGGTAGGTTACACTAGCGCAAATCAAAATTTCTACCGCGTAAAACCAGGAATAACTGCCGTATAAGGATCCCGGGATTACCACTCGACGCACGTAGTTGTAGATATGCGTCGATGTAGTGAAGACGATCACGTAGTTGTACGTAGTCGATCAACGTAGTCGTACGTAGTCGATCACGTCAACGTCCAGCAGCTCGTCCACGTGCAACAAGATCGCCCCAGGTGCCGCGGCTCGTCGGCGGCTCGTCGGCGGCTCGTCCAAGTGTTGCAGGCGCAACACCTCCAAGGTATCCACACGTGCAGGGAGGAAGCGTCGCAAGCCGGACTGCTAGATCCGCGAGTTGCAACAGGCGAGGGCGTGGGAGGCGCGGCAGGTGTGTTTTGCCAAAAGGTGTCAACCCTAGGGCGCCCCCACCCCTCTATTTATAGAGGTTCCTAACGGGCCTCTGGGTCTGAGGCCCATTAGTACTTCTAAACCTAATCCAACTCGGATCAGATCCGAATTGGGCTTCCAGCCCCTTAAGTGTGTGACCCTATGGGTTCGGATACGTATAGACATGGCCCGAGTACTCCTACTCGGCCCAATAGTCGGTAGCGGCCTCTAGCAAGACGTGCCAACTCCTATACGCACACGAAGATCATATCAGACGAACCATCACAACATAATATACATGCTATTCCCTTTGCCTCACGATATTTGGTCTAGCTTCAAGCCGACCGCTCTTTCTCGATCCTGTGATTCGGAATCCCTTTGTAGGTTAACTCTTAACCGTACGTAGCATGGCCATGCATTTTCGGATCCGATCACTCGAGGGGCCCAGAGATATCACTCTCAATCAGAGAGGGGCAAATCCCATCTTGATTGACCATGTCTCATAGCATGCTTCTTGACAAACCCGAAAGCTACCTTTATAACTACCCTGTTACGGCGTAGCGTTTGATAGCCCCTAAGTAGGTCGATCCACATCTAGAATCCATGCGACAATCTCAGGTCTAAGGACAAAGCGTATATGTTGTTTAAAGAGAGAACTACTTCTCGTGTTGGTTCAGTCCTAGCACATGTCTCCACATGTGTCCTCATTATTTGTTCAACATCTCCATGTCTATGACTTGTGAAACATAGTCATCAACTAATACATGTGCTAGTCTAATATTCATGTGTGTCCTCACATGAACTCCGACTAGGGACAACTTTAGAATAACCATACAAGTAAAGAGTTTCACATACAATTCACATAATTGCAAATCAATTCAAGTAGCCTTCAATGGATATTCAATGAACACAACATACAAATCATGGATACAAATGGAATATCATCATCTCTATGATTGCCTCTAGGGCATACCTCCAACATGAAGAGTACACCATGAAAAAAAGATAAGGGTAAGAACAAAGTCCACAACGACGAAGACGAAGAAGGCGACTTCCAGACCACCTCAAAAACTATCAACATCATCTTCGGCGGTATTCCAGGCACCGCATCCAAGCGAGCCAACAAACTCGTACTCAGGGAGATCATGGCCATTGAACCAACGGATCCAACACTGCTAAAATGGTCAAAAGTGCCCATTTCCTTCAGCAGAAAGGACCAATGGATCAAGTTCTCAGAACCAGGCCGTTTCCCTCTAGTACTCAATCTGGTTGTGGCAGGCTCAAAGTTAACCAAAGTACTCATCGACGGCGGAAGTGGACTCAACATTATTTTCACCAAAACATTGAGGAAGATGTGCCTCGACGTACCCAGAAATGCAGCTATACCACTAGGACAAGTCGTCCTTCCAGTTACCTTTGGAACTAAAACACTACCGTACCGAGTACATAAGATTTGAAGTCGCCGACTTTGAGACATCTTACCGCGCCATACTCGGAAGGCCAGCACTTGCCAAGTTCATGGCCATACCATATTATGTTTACTTGGTACTCAAAATGCCAGGCCCCAAGGGAGAACTAACGCTGCGAGGAGATCTACGGCGATCCTATGAATGCGACACTGAAGCCGTGGAAATTGCTGCAACTACTCAAGTACCTAGTCCCATGCAACAAGTCTTCACAGCTTCAAAGAAGCTCCACCCAATCGAATGAGATCCCAAAAAACAAGTCGGGGTCCACAAAGGTGAAACCCGCCAGCGAGCAAGACTTCAAACCAGTCGACCTCCAGACGGGCGACCCTTCCAAGACAGCCCTAATCGGAACAGGGCTAGATCCTAAATAGGCATCCGCGCTCGTTAGCTTCCTTTGGGCTAACCATGATATCTTCGCTTGGAAACCGGCTGACATGCCAGGTGTGCCCAAGGAGCTGATTGAGCATTCTCTAAATGTCGATCCCAAAGCTACTCCAAAATGGCAACGACTTCGCCGGTTTGCTCAAGACAGACGAGAAGCAATCAAAAAAGAGTTAGCCAAGCTACTCGCGGCAGGGTTCATCAAAGAAATCTTTCACCCTGATTGGCTCTCCAACCCTGTGCTCGTTCGTAAGAAAAACAACGAGTGGAGAATGTGTGTCGACTACATCGACCTCAACAAATACTGCCCAAAAGACCCTTTCGGGCTACCCAGGATCGATCAAGTGGTCGACTCCACCGCTGGATGCGCTTTACTATGCTTTCTCGACTACTGTCGGGACTACTCCCCAGACCCACGAGTAGGCCTCGGATGGCCCTCTAAGGGACGTACTCAGACATGATCAGAACAAGGATGGGCGTATCCTACTCGGACTAGTCTTGTATGTTTATGGAAAACTACTCGGGCCGTTACCGAGTAGAACTCTGTAATAGTACCCGACTAGGACTCAGATTTGTAACCCTGCCCTCCCGGGTATATAAGGCCGGGCAGGGACCCCCCTCAAACAACAATCTCAGGACCAGAACATACATCAATACAAACCAACACACAGGACGTAGGGTATTACACGATCTAGTGGCCCAAACCTGTCTAAATCGTGTTCCTTGCGTCACCATTGATTCCTTGATTCTCGATGACCCTTACCGCACAAAAGACCACCTAGGGTACCCCTAGGTGGGTTGCTGGTCTAAAACACCAACAGCTGGCGCGCCAGGTAGGGGAACTCGTCGAGTTTCTCAGCGCGAACTCAATAGCGAAAGTCATCATCAGGCCTGTCTTCTTCATCGAAGCCGGCGCCACCTTCGTCTTCGGATCCTGGCTCTGCGTTGCCGAAGGCTTGGGATCATTCCGGCGCCAAATCGTCGACACTCAGGAGACGAAACCAGAAGAAGTGACCGGAAAAAAATCAAGATTTCAAAGTCAACAAGCTCAAGTTCGACTACGGGTCGGATTCGACTTCGCCTCGGACTACGCCAATGTCTCGCTCAAGGGTCGAGCTCCGCCGACCCTAGCCCTCGAGGTCGGGCGAGGCGGAGCTACCCTTCCATAGGGTCGGGCTTCGCCGACCCCAGGCCTCAGGGTCGGGCGAGACGGAGCGTCCCTCGGGGTCGGGCGAGGCGGAGCTACCCTCCCACAGGGTCGGGCTCTCCTGACCCCAGGCCTCGGGGTCGGGCGAGGCGGAGCTACCCTCCCACAGGGTCGGGCTCTCCTGACCCCAGGCCTCGGGGTCGGGCGAGGCGGAGCTACCCTCCCATAGGGTCGGGCTCTCCCGACCCCAGGCCTCGGGGTCGGGCGAGGCGGAGCTACCCTCCCATAGGGTCGGGCTCTCCCGACCCCAGACTTTGGGGTCGGGCGAGGCAGAGCCACTCCTCCGATGGGTTTGGCGCTCCCGACCCCAGGACTCGAGGTCGGGCGAGGCGGATCTCAATTCAGGGTCGGGCGAGGCGGAGCTACTCCCTCACAGGGTCGGGCTCGGCCAACCCCTGGACTCAGGGTTGGACTCGCCTCGGATTCGGCCCCAGTCAGCATCCAACTCAGTCTCGACTTCAAGGCGGTTCCTGCACGGACTTCGCAACGCATCAAAAGTCTACCAAGATTTTCTCACTCGAACCCGAGTTGAACTCGAGCATGATGAGGACGTCGACTCCAACTCATCCTACTCTCTAGAAATACCATTTTCGGGCCCAGCCCAAGGGTTGGTAATAACTTCGACACCACAAGGCAGATTCGTTCACTGGCCGGGATTGCGACCATCTTTCCTCGACCGTGACTACGACTCACGCCTCGTCGCCCATATAGACAACCTGCCATATAAAGAGGGCGTTCCACTTACGTCCGACCATGAAGAAAGCTACACAGAGATTGCTACATCAAGTTCCGAAAGCTACTACCCGGACAGGGAGATACTTGTTATTACTCCAGTTAACAACCCGGGTTTCAGCCAGAATAGAACCCCCAGGCGAATAGCACAAGTCGACAACATCTCTGACGACGAGTCTACAGCCGACAATGAAAAGCCTGAACAGCGCAAGCAACGAAGGGCGCGCAATGCTACTCGAGCTGAGCGTCGACAATCAATGGCTACAAATATCCCTATTACAAATCTTGAACGGGCTTTTTCAACATAGTTCAGGCTTAGGAGCACAATACTCCACTCGCAGCTCTCGCTTCAATCAACATTTTGATGACACTGATGCCTCAAGATAATGATAACGCAGCCACAGCTCAACTCGTGCAGCGTGGCAAAGGACTAATCGCACAACTCACAGAGCAAGCTTACAAGCTACTCGACAAAGAATCACCAATCCTGTCCGTTCCTCGCATTATAGACGGAAGCAGAGGGGCTGCAGATAAAAATGTCGCCCCACGAAATGATGATGCAGTCAACCAACCCCGGCAACACAGCCAAGGTCCAAGCAAGCATAAAGCTCCTACTCAACAGAAGGATGTGGGTGCAGCCAGCTGCACCAACTCGGTTAAAAGTGTTCACCCTACTCGGAAGAACCGCGAGTTATCCAACATCAGCGATCTACGGGAAATCCTCAACAATCGGTGCAAACGGGAAGTCGACAGCTACAACCACTTTCCTGCTTTCACAAATTGGATAATGAAAACAAAATTACCCGAAAAGTTCAAACCGACCGACATTACAAAGTATGATGGCAAGCAAGATCCAGTTCAATGGCTCCGCTGTTACTCACTAGCCGTCCAAGCAACCGGAGGCAACAACGACACCAAAGTCATTCATTTCCCCATATG
Organism: Setaria italica; assembly: GCF_000263155.2. Classification (NCBI taxonomy): domain Eukaryota; kingdom Viridiplantae; phylum Streptophyta; class Magnoliopsida; order Poales; family Poaceae; genus Setaria; species Setaria italica. The sequence goes on along the minus strand of NC_028450.1, from coordinate 20,179,065 downwards.
CATGGAACCCGCACCACTGACCTGGCTCGAGTCACTCAAACCCAAGTCCATCGACTCCTGGGCAGACTTGACAAAGGCTTTTACCAACAACTTCGCTGGCTCCATGGCTAGACCAGGCAACAAGATTGACTTACAACAAGTTAAGCAGAAAGAGGGCGAGACCCTGCGCGACTATCTACGACGGTTCTTTGAAAAGAAGACTACCATAGTAGACATCTCCGAAGCAGACGTTATCAAGTGCTTCCAAAACGGACTCTACGATCGACAAACATACCAAGACTTCGGTCGCCGACGGCCAGCCGATGTCAAAGAACTCAAACTCATTGTGCAATAGTGGGCCGATGAAGAAGACAAAGAACGCGAACGGTTCGGTTCCCACCGTAACCGCGGACGCGACAACACCCACAATAATGACACAGATAAAACTCGTCATAACGATGCTCGGAATTCCTACCCAGGTAATCATAATTGCAAAAGGAAGCCCGACAACACTGTTGCTGCCATGACCAACTCCGGGAAAAAGGGACAGCGTGGAAACGACGATGGACCAACCTTCACGGAGCTACTCAAAAAGCAGTGCCCGTGGCACCCGACTAGCAAGCACTCCGCATTGGACTGTTACAGCATGCGCCGAGTCATGCAAGACTTGCCAGCACCACCAACTCCTGAAGAGTACGCCAAAAACAGAGACAAGGGTAAAAACAAAGCCCGCAACGATGAAGATGAAGACGGTGATTTCCAACCAGCCTCAAAAACCATCAACGTCATTTTTGGTGGCATACCTGGCACAGCATCCAAGCGAGCCAACAAACTCGTACTCAGGGAGATCATGGCCATCGAGCCGACGGACCCCACACCGCTAAAATGGTCGAAAGTCCCAATTTCTTTCAGCAGAAAAGATCAATGGACAAAGTTTTCAGAACCCGGCTGTTTTCCACTAGTCTTGGATCCAGTTGTGGCAGGTTCAAAGTTAACTAAAGTACTCATCGATAGCGGGAGCGGCCTCAACGTCATCTTCGCCAAAACACTAAGGAAAATGTGCCTCGATGTCACGGACATGCTTACTCCAACGGATTCACCTTTCTACGGCATTGTGCCTGGAAACACAGCCATACCATTGGGGCAAGTTGTCCTTCCCGTCACCTTCGGCACCAAGGAGCATTACCGCACCGAGTACATCAGATTCGAGGTCGCCGATTTCAAGACTTCTTATCACGCCATACTCGGACGGCCAGCACTAGCCAAGTTTATGGCCATACCACATTATGTCTACCCGGTACTCAAGATGCCCAGTCCCAAAGGCGAGCTCACGTTACGAGGAGATCTCTGGAGATCCTACGAGTGCGACACCGAAGCCGTGGAAATTGCTGCGACTACTCAATCTCCTAGTCCCATGCAGCAAGTCTTCACAGCTTCAACGAAACTCCATCCAACTAAACTCGAGATCCCGGAAAACAAGTCGGGCTCCACAAAGGTAAAACCCGCTAGCGAGCAAGACTTCAAATCGATCGACCTCCAGACTGGTGATCCCTCCAAGACAGCCCTGATCGGAACAGGGCTGCATCCTAAATAGGAATTCGCGCTCGTCAGTTTCCTTCGGGCTAACCATGATATCTTCGCTTGGAAGCCAGCCGACATGCCAGGTGTGCCCAAGGAACTGATCGAGCATTCCCTCAACGTCGATCCCAAAGCTACTCCAAAATGGCAACGACTACGCCGGTTTGCTCAGGATAGACGCGACGCCATCAAAAAAGAGTTAGCCAAGCTACTCGTGGAAGGATTCATCAAGGAAGTCTTCCATCCTGACTGGCTCGCCAATCCTATGCTCGTTCGTAAGAAAAACAACGAATGGAGAATGTGCGACTACACCGACCTCAACAAACACTGCCCGAAAGATCCTTTTGGGTTACCCAGGATCGATTAAGTGGTCGACTCCACCGCTGGGTGCGCCTTGCTATGCTTCCTCGATTGCTACTCCGGCTATCATCAGATAAGCCTCAAAGAGGAAGATCAAGCCAAAACAGCTTTCATCACACCCTTTGGAGGTTTCTGCTACAAAACAATGTCCTTCGGACTCAAGAACGCAGGAGCAACTTACCAAAGGGCGATACAGATGTGCTTTGAAAAACAACTTCATCGCAATGTCGAAGCTTATGTTGACGACGTAGTCGTCAAAACAAGACATTGGGAGGAACTCATCACCGACTTGGAGGAAACTTTCTCCAGTCTCCGCGCTTTCCGATGGAAACTCAATCCTACTAAGTGCGTCTTCGGAGTACCTTCCAGCAAATTACTCCGGTTCATCATTAGCCATCGCGGCATTGAAGCCAACCCGAAGAAGATATCTGCCATCACAAATATGCAGGCTCCAGCTAGCATTAAGGATGTGTAGAAACTCACAGGCTGCATGGCCGCTCTCAATCGGTTCATCTCGAGACTCGGAGAACGGGGACTACCCTTCTTCAAGCTTCGCAAATGCCAGGACAAGTTCAAATGGACGGAAGAGGCAGATAAGGCTTTCACACAACTCAAAGACTTTCTGTCAAAGACTCCTGTACTCACTGCTCCCTCACCGAACAAGGACTTGCTCCTATACATCTCTACTACTACTCATGTCATCAGCACGGCAATAGTAGTCGAGCAATCTGAACCATGCCACGCTTACAAGGTCCAACGACCTGTTTACTTCGTCAGTGAAGTACTCTCGGACTCCAAAACTCGGTACTCACCGATACAAAAGCTATTATACGCTATTCTGCTCACCTCCCGGAAGCTGCGCCATTACTTCCAAGAGCACAACATCACAGTCATCTCCGACTTCCCGCTTGGCGAAATTCTCCATAACAGAGATGCCATGGGTAGAATCTCCAAATGGGCAGTCGAACTCGGCGCTCTTACTTTGAGCTTCAAGCCGAGGACAACCATCAAGTCTCAGGCTTTGGTCGACTTCATAGCCGAGTGGACCGAAAATCAAGTTCCAACTCCTGTCGAACGACTAGAGCATTGGGTAATGTACTTCGAAGGATCCCTCAAACTTGAAGGGGCCGGCACAGGCATCTTACTCATCTCCCCCAAGGGAGACCATCTCAAGTACGTGTTGCAGATATTTTGGGAAGCATCCAATAACGAAGCCGAGTACGAAGCACTGCTACACAGCCTTCGCCTTGCAATCTCCCTCGGCATCAAACGACTACTGGTGTACGGTGACTCCCTAGTCGTCATAAACCAGGTCAATGATGAGTGGGACCGAAACAAGGAGAACATGGACGCTTACTGCAAAGAAGTCCGTAAGCTGGAAAACAAATTCTCCGGCTTGGAGTTCCATCACATCGTCCGTGACAACAACGTTGCCACCGACGTCTTATCCAAAATGGGCTCAACTCGTGCAGAAGTTCGAGCAGGAATCTTCGTGCACGAGCTACGCAAGCCATCCATACCTGAACAGGTCACACCGCCAGTAGTCCCGACTACTGACGTCTCCCGAGAGATCATGATGATCGAAGTCGACTGGAGGACACCCTTCATCGACTACATCAAAGATCACCAGCTACCATCCGACAAGAATAAAGCTGAGCAAATCTCCTGATGAGTAAAGAATTACGTTCTAGTTGGAGACAAGCTCTACAGGAAAGGTGCATCATCTAGAGTACTCATGAAGTGCGTCACCAGAGAGGATGGCCAAGAAATCTTAGAAGAAATACACAGAGGAATCTGCGGCAACCACGCCTCTTCGAGGACACTAGTCGGCAAGGCTTTTAGAGCAGGGTTCTACTGGCCGATGGCTCTGGCCGATGCCAAGCAACTAGTCCAAAAGTGCAAAGGTTGTCAATTCTTCACAAAACAGCAACATGTGCCAGCTTACAAGCTAGTTACAATACCTCCAACATGGCCATTTGCCTGTTGGGGGCTCGACATGATTGGCCCATTACCAACTGCGCCAGGAGGATTCAACAGAGTACTCGTGGCAATCGACAAGTTCACCAAGTGGATCGATGTCAAACCAGTCACCTGCCCAAAAGCAGACCGAGTCCTCGACTTCTTGGATGACATCGTCCATCGCTATGGTTTTCCCAACAGGATTATCACAGATCTCGGGTCAAACTTCAACAATCATGACTTCTGGGAATATTGCGAGAACAGTGGCATCGACGTTCGTTATGTCTCGGTTGCTCATCCGCGTGCCAACGGTCAAGTCGAGTGTGCTAATGGCATGATGCTCGATGCTTTGAAAAAACGACTACACGACGTCGGCAACACCAAAGGCGGCCAATGGCTCAAAGAGTTACCCAATGCCTTGTGGGGCCTACGCACCCAACCATGCAAGACTACGGGACTATCACCCTATTTTCTGGTATATGGCTCAGAAGCCATACTACCCGCCGACATCATGTGGCAATCACCATCCGTTGAACAATACGACGAAGAGCTTGCAATAGATACGCGGCACACGGATATTGACAGTTTGGAAGAAACAAGATGCGCAGCACTAGTGCAATCTACCAAATACCTTGACGGTCTAAGGCGTTATCACGATCGCAACGTCAAGGAAAGATCTTTCAACTCGGGCGATATGGTCCTTAAGCGTATCCAAGACACGTCAGGATTGCACAAACTCAATTCACCATGGGAAGATCCTTAGATCGTATCAAAGGTTACAGGACCCGGATCTTACAGACTCCAAGAGCTTTCAGGAGAACAGGTGCCAAACTCCTGGAATATAGAACACCTCTGTCACTATTACCCACAGCAGCACTCGAGTACTCACTTCAAGGGAACTACTCGGGACGACTACTCGATTGCCGACTTCAAGGGGTGTTCGCTATGACACGCTACCAGTACAACAAGGATCATTGCCTTGATACAAACTCTTCATATCAATCTTTACTAAAACAAGAGTACATCAAGTTACATACGAGTACGAGGACTCGGCTCAACAAAGACTACAAGCAACTGCCTACTGGCGGGCTGCATTTAAGTCTCAGGCTTTTACTATATCACAAGGCCACTCAGGTCTGCCGACCGCAGGAAGGGCCTACATGCAAGGAAGCTGCGCAAAACACAGCCACGCCCAGGTATCCTACCCAAGGCACGTCCAGGTACTCCATTACCGCCATCACCAGGATAGCGGCAACGTAAAAACCGGGAAGACGCGCCTAGAGGGAACCAAGGCTGCTCTTTTGCTAGGCTTGCGAAGCCTATCTACTCTACGGCCGCACCTCCACCATCTTTCAGAGTGGGATGAAGACCGCGGCACTCAGCACCCATCACTCGCTGCGAGTTCCTGCGCGTACTCCGCTGGATCAGTAGCTGCGAGATGAGGAAGGCGACAAACCCTCCTACGAGGATTCTTCTAGCATCGCGGCTATCCCTACGAGCGCAAGAGCCTGTGGAGGCAAGGTGGCCTTAATCTATGAGGATCTTCTAGCACCGGTGCGCTCTTGCTGGCTCTCTACACTCAA
>NC_028450.1:20069936-20173506 GCF_000263155.2 Setaria italica | reverse complement strand
GAGTTGGTTCGACCAGCAGATGGCCCTATTTATAGCCGAATGCTCCAACTACCATCGGCCCAAGAGTTACTGTGCGCCCGTGATCAATGAGTCTGACAACTCCTGACTGCCCATGTGACTGCACTCATGCTGCAATAGACAAAGGAGCACAGTACACCCGTGCCTCCGCAACGGTCAAAAGAGCACAGTACACCCGTACATCAACAAAGGACAGCCGAGTACAGTACACCCGTGTCCCTCAGAAGACGAGTACTCAAAACAGCATTATGACTACTCGACACTCGGGACTACTGCAAGCCAAGCTTAGCCTACACGTCGGGGTCTTCGACTACTCCAAACCTCGGGACCAAAGGTCGGGCGAGGCGGAGCTCCACCCTCGAAGGGTCGGGCTCCGCCGACCCCAGGACTCAGGGTCGGGCGAGGCGGAGTTCCACCCTCGAAGGGTTGGGCTCCGCCAACCCCAGGACTCAGGGTCGGGCGAGGCGGAGTCTCACTCGGGGTCGGGCGAGGCAGAGCTACCCTTCTAGAGGGTTCGGCTCAGCTGACCCCAAACCTCAAGGTCAAGCGAGACGAATCCCCTTCCCGGAGGGTCAGGCACAGCAGAGTCGCAATATTTCGAGTTTCGACATGGATTAAAAACTACTCTTTGCAAGACGATGATACAACAAAACCAAAAAAGCTTGATATTCAAAAGTTTCAACATACTCGATACAAGGACAAGGGTACACACAAAAGCTCAAAGTTCTTCTAAGGAGATGAACTCTGACATCTTGGCTGCAATGGGCTCCGCCTCCTCGAGGTACTGTGCATATGCTTCATCTGTACAGTTGCGAGCCACGCCATCTCCAGCTGCTGCCAAGTCTGCCCTCGAGTAGTAGGACTTCACAACCACAAGAACCTGTTTGCAAACAGTCTTGCAAAGTCCCGCCACCTTACTCGGGGCAGCTCTTAGTCGCTCTACTAGCGATTGCGGCTCTACGCCTTCCTCCCCAGGGCTATAGCATTCACCAAGTCTTCGGCCGCTCCAGACAAGTCTTGGAGTTCACCCCGAAGCCTTCCTAAGGTCTGGGCATGATCTCTACATGCCACCATGGCCATGGCAAGCATCACGCCGTTTTGCATCTTTCGGTCTCGCTGATGCTTGCAAGCAGCCTCTGCTTCCACGAGCGCGGCCCAAAAATGTTCAACTTCATCCGCCACTTGGTCGTGAGTGTTCCTCCAATCAATAACTTGGCTCCTTGCAGCCGCCTCCTGTTTCTTGAGCTCTACAAAGCACAAGAATTCAGGTCACATCCAACTACAGTGGGACACACCCAAAGTAGTCGCCATGCTTACCTTGATACTTCTTGTTCAAGGACGTGTAGCGGCTCTCCAGTTTCTCCTGCAGAACGGTGTGATCCGCGCGTTCCATGGCAAAGGATTTCACCCCGACTTCATGAACCCGAAGCACTTCTCTCAGTTGGGCACATTCCTGCTCCCGCTGATGGTTTCTTTCCTGAAAGGATTCCAGTACACTATGGTGAGTTTCACGCCTCACGACTACCCGAATCATGAAGTAACATCGGCAATATCTACCTGGACACCCCGGAACACATTCATGGCCCTTTGGAGCTCCAAGTCAGATGGCGAGCTGAGTACTGGCCTTTGGGTATTCTCCACAAGATGAGGAATCGTACTCGAAGCAGCACCTACAACATTCACCATGTCAGCTACCGACTATGACTACAATAACAAATTACAGGCATTTACCTGGAGCAGTCGTTTCTTTGGATTTCTCAACAACAGCCAGCGTTTCGCCAGAGGATGATGATAGGCCGGCACCCCCCGAGCCTAATGCAGCAATGGGTTCCTCCACTGAGCGAATCATGTCTTGCAGCATCGACATAGTAGCTCCAAGACGGCCATCGTCAACCTCGAGTATTTCTTCAACAATGAAGTCCTCCAGTGGAATTGATGCTGTAGTCAAAGGTTTTGGCACTATCCCTGTCTCTACAGGAATAGTTTCCTGTGCATCTCGGCAACAACAAAATGTCACTGCATGACTCCAAGACAAACCCAACATCATTAGAGAAAAGAATTGAAAGCTCACCGGGTTGAGCGTGGCGGCACTCGCACACGTTTCTTCTCGGCGACAGGCGGCCGAGTACTCGGAGCCATGGGAACAGCCGCCGGCACCGTTTTCTCACCAAGACCTACAAAAACGAAGTCAATACTACAGTACTACTCAATTGAAAACAAGCGGAAGAGAACGCTTACCGCTGGCGATCACGTTGGATAGCAAGGTGCCAGTAGCAAGTACTGGAGACACCTCCTTCGCTCCTCCAGCAGGTAGCCCCAGAACCGCCTGGTCGGCAATGAGCGGCATGACAGCCGGAGGAGTTGGCGCAGTTAACTCAGGGGCTACCGCTGCATCTGTTGATGGTACCCTCTCCGGCACCATGTCAACAGCCTCATCACCGACTTCAGGGTCGGACGCGGCTATTTCTTCACAGACAGCCTCATCTGCAGCCTTCGCGAATCAAGATAAGATTCACCACATCAATAACGCATTTCAAGCTCCTCAGTAACATACAAGTTATTTGACTACATACCTTGGTACCCTGAGACTTTTCAGTGGTTGAAGCAGACTTAACTGCAGCCATCTTGCGGACTACTCTGCGTCTCTTGATAGGAGGAGAAGGCTCGTCCTCCGACTCCTCAACGGCGGCTTCTGACTCTTCTTCTGACTGCACCACATAGCCGTCAAGTACTCGGGACTTCTAAACAACAAATCGGTGTCAGCAACAAGAATCTTAAGTCAAAGAAAAACAAGTCAGGAGGAAACCTTACCACTTCTGGCTCATACCAAGATTCATACTGACGAAGGGCTGAAGGGATTACTGGTACTCCCTGATAGTTCCTGAAAAACTTAGCCAGCAGCGCCTCCACGTCGTCGTCAGATATGTCCACTTCAGACATACGCGATGGATCCTTCAGACCTCTGTACTCACTCCCCGGGTGCGCACATTTCTGAAGTGGCTGGACCCTTCTCTTCAGAAAGCTGGCTGCCACATTGATCCCAGTCAAACCGAGTGCTTTCAACTCGGTGATTTGCTGCATCTGAAGATCAAGTTTTGGGGTATCCTCAGGCTCGCTTATCCAATTTTCTGCATGCCTGCATGCTTGGGCGCGTGACCAGTCACCACAGGCAGGCAAGGATCATGGTTCCCGATGTAGAACCACCTCTTCTTCCAATCCCCATGGGAGTCGGTCAGATTATACTCAATATATGCACTCGAGTTCCTAAGTTGGAACCCGACGCCTCCAAAGACCTCCGTCTGCTGGGCACTCGGTTGAGGCTTGCAACAGAACAATTTCCTGAATAGCTCGAGGCTTGGAGGTACTCCCAGGAAAACTTCGCACAGATGTACAAAAATAGCCATGTGCAGTACTCCATTGGGATTCAAGTGGACGAGCTGAAGATTGTAGAACTCAAGAATACCTCTGAAGAAGTCGGAGGTAGGCACGGCCAGTCCCCTTTCCACGAAGTGCACAAGCATCACCGTCTCCACCGGATGTTCGTCAAACTGCCACACATTGGGAAATGCGGGGCGCCACTGCACAATTTCCTTCGGCTGAAGGAGCTTGGCATCGACTAGCGCTTGGACTCCTTCCTTCATCACTGAGTGTTGCCAAGTTGCCCCAGGTGGCGGCGGAGCAGTCTGGTTTGTCGGCCCCACCTTCGGCGCCGACAGCACCAACTCCTTCCCTTTCTTGGATCTAACCTTGCCCGTCGCCGGAGCCTTGCCTTGGATCTTCTCAGGTTTCTTGCCCATCTTCTTGGAGCGCATTTGATTGATTCAACCTCGACTTAGGGAAGAGGCTTCCACTCGGATCTAAGCGGCAATAGTGGAGGCGGTAGCACTAGCGGCGGCGACACAGCGAGCGAAGGCACAGAGGAGGAGGAAGAAACAGATCTAATGCCCGTGCGGTGTCACAGCAACTGAAAAGGGGCTTTCTAGATTTATCTCCGCCGGCTCTGGATTCGACGCGTCAGTTGCGCAACGGACATATTAAATCCCGTATTAATCGCAATAAACACCCAACGGTTACTACATTCAACGGATTGATGACCACTTCAACGACAGGAATCGCCTAAGTGCTCAAGGGCTGCTGGTACCGTACCCATTGGTCAGTTTTTTCTTTTTCAAGATCTCCGAGGGTAAAATGGACAAAAGCTGGTTTGACCCTAAGGCTGATTCTTCGACTCAACCTAAGGCTCGGGGGCTACTCCATATGGAGTGCGATTGACATCGCACTACCATATAAAAACTACTCAGGATGGAGACAACTCGAAGCTGCAGAAAGAGTACCTTCCAGCCACGCGACAGTACTCGGGCATTTCAGTCCGCGAAACTACTCGGGTAGTGCCTGCAGTGCCCAAGACTGTGGCGCACAACTACAAAGTACTCGGGGGCTTGTCGGGACTACTCCCCAGACCCACGAGTAGGCCTCGGACGGCCCTCTAAGGGACGTACTCGGACATGATCAGAACAAGGATGGGCGTATCCTACTCGGACTAGTCTTGTATGTTTATGGAAAACTACTCGGGCCGATATCGAGTAGAACTCTGTAATAGTACCCGACTAGGACTCAGATTTGTAACCCTGCCCTCCCGGGTATATAAGGCCGGGCAGGGACCCTTGTCAAACAACAATCTTAGGATCAGAACATACATCAATACAAACCAACACACAGCTCGTAGGGTATTATGCGATCTAGCGGCCCGAACCTGTCTAAATCGTGTTCCTTGCGTCACCATTGATTCCTTAATTCTCGATGACCCTTACCGCACAAAAGACCACCTAGGGTACCCCTAGGCGGGTTGCTGGTCTAAAACACCGACAACTGCCTCAAAGAAGAAGTTCAAGCCAAAACAGCGTTCATCACGCCTTTCGGAGCTTTCTGCTACAAAACAATGTCCTTCGGACTAAAAAATGCAGGGGCAACTTATCAACGGGCCATACAGATGTTCTTCGAAAAGAAACTTCACCGCAATGTTGAAGCTTATGTCGATGACGTAATCATCAAAATAAGAAACCAGGAGGAACTCATTGCGGACTTGGAGGAAACTTTCTCTAGTCTACGCGCTTTCTGATGGAAACTCAATCCTACTAAGTGCGTATTTGGTGTACCTTCCGGCAAACTACTTGGGTTCATCATTAGCCATCGCAGCATTGAGGCCAACCCGAAAGAAATATCTGCCATCACAAACATGCAAGCACCAGCTAGCATCAAGGATGTGCAGAAACTTACAGGCTGCATGACTGTTCTCAACCGGTTCATCTCGAGACTTGGAGGATGGGGACTACCCTTCTTTAAGTTTCTCAAACGCTAGGACAAGTTCAAATGCATGGAAGAGGCAGACAAGGCACTAACACAACTCAAAGACTTTCTGTCAAAGCCTCCTGTACTCACCGCTCCTTCTCCGAACGAAGACTTGCTCCGATACATATCAGCTACTACTCATGTCATCAGCACGGCAATAGTAGTCGAACGGTCTGAACCGGGCCACGCTTACAAGGTCCAACGACCTGTCTACTTCATCAGCGAAGTACTCTCGGACTCCAAAACTCGATATTCACCGATTCAAAAGCTTTTATACGCAATTCTGCTTACCTCCCAGAAACTGCACCATTATTTCCAAGACCACAACATCACAGTCATCTCTGACTTTCCGCTCGGCAAAATTCTCCACAACAGAGATGCCACGGGTAGAATCTCCAAATGGGCAGTTGAACTCGAAGCTCTCACCTTGGACTTCAAGCCAAGGACAGCTATCAAATCCCAAGCTTTGGTTGACTTCATAGCTGAATGGACTAAAAATGAAGTACCAACACCAGTCGAACGGCCAGAACACTGGTTAATGTATTTTGATGGGTCCCTCAAACTTGAAGGAGCCGGTGCAGGCGTATTGCTCATCTCCCCAAGGGGAGACCAGCTCAAATATGTACTGCAAATCTTCTGGGAAGCATCTAACAACGAAGCCGAGTACGAAGCACTGCTACACGGCCTTCGCCCTGCAATCTCCCTCGGCATCAAAAGACTACTGGTGTACGACGACTCACTAGTCACTATAAATTAGGTCAATGACGAGTGGGACCGAAACAAGGACAACATGGATGCTTACTGCAAAGAAGTCCGAAAACTGGAAAACAAGTTCTCAGGATTGGAATTTCATCACATCGTCCGTGACAACAACGTTGCCGCCGATGTCTTATCCAAAATGGGCTCAACCCGTGCAAAGGTTCCAGCAGGAATTTTCGTACACGAGCTGCGCAAGCCGTCCATATCTGACCAAGTCGCACCGCCAGCGGTCCAGACTGCTGACGTCTCTCATGAAATCATGATGATAGAAGTCGACTGGAGGACACCCTTCATTGACTACATCAAAGATCACCAGTTACCATCCGACAAAAATAATGCTGAACAAATCTCCCAGTGAGTAAAAAATTACATCCTAGTCGGAGACAAGCTTTTAAAGAAATGTGCATCATCTGGAGTACTCATGAAGTGCGTTACCCGGGAAGACGGCCAAGAAATCTTAGAGGAAATTCACAAAGGAATCTGTGGCAACCATGCCTCTTCGCGGACAATAGTTGGCAAGGCTTTCATAGCAGGCTTCTACTGGCCAATGGCTCTGGCCGATGCTAAACAACTAGTTCAGAAATGCAAAGGTTGTCAATTCTTCACCAAACAGCAACATGTACCGGCCTACAAGCTAGTCACAATACCTCCAACATGGCCGTTTGCCTGCTGGGGGCTCGACATGATAGGGCTGTTACCAACTGCGCTAGGAGGATTCAACCGAGTACTCGTGGCAATCGACAAATTCACCAAGTAGATCGAGGTCAAACCAGTCACTTGCCCCAAGGCAGACCGGGTCCTCGACTTCTTGGTCGAAATCGTACACTGCTATGGTTTTCCCAACAGGATTATCACAGACCTAGGGTCAAACTTCAACAATCACGACTTTTGGGAATACTGCGAGAATAGCAGCATCGACGTCCGCTATGTCTCAGTCGCTCACCCGCGAGCCAATGGACAAGTCGAGCGTGCTAATGGGATGATACTCGACACCCTGAAGGAAAGACTACATGACGTTGGCAACACCAAAGGCGGCAAATGGCTCAAAGAGCTACCCAATGCTCTATGGGGCCTCCGTACCCAACCATGCAAGACTACTGGGCTATCACCCTATTTCCTCGTGTATGGCTCGGAAGCCATACTACCTGCCGACATCATGTGGCAATCACCATCAGTTGGACAATACGACGAAGAGCTGACAGAAGAAACAAGGCGAACAGATCTAGATAGTCTAGAAGAAACAAGATGCGCAGCACTAGTGCAATCTGCCAGATACCTTGACGGTTTAAGGCGTTACCACGACCGTAATGTCAAGGAAAGATCTTTCAACTTAGGCGATATGGTCCTCAAGTGTATCCAAGACACAACAGGGTTGCATAAACTCAATTAACCATGGGAAGGTCCTTACATCATATCCAAGGTCACGGGACCTGGATCTTACAGATTGCAAGAGCTCTCAGGAGAACAAGTGCCAAACTCTTGGAATATAGAACACCTTTGTCGCTATTACCCATAGCTGCACCCGAGTAATCGCTTCAAGGCAACAACTCATGATGACTACTCGAGCTAATAGTCCGACTACCGACTTCAAGATACATTAGTTTTTGACAAGAATTATCAACTCCACAAGGACCACTACCCTAGTACAGAATTTCCGTAAAGTAATTCTTTACTCAGAACCGAAGATACAACATCAAGTTACATACGAGTACAAGTACTCGGAATACACAAAGACTACAAGCAACTGCCTATTGGCGGGCTGCATTTAAGCCTCAGGCTTTTACTATATCACAAGGCCACTCAGGTCTGCCGACTACAATGCGAAGGGCCTACACTCAAGGAAGCTGCGCAAAATGCAGCCATATCCAGGTCCTCTACCCAAGGCAACGCCAGGAACTCCTGCATCGCCACTGCCTTGACAATAGCAGCGATGAATCCCGTGCGATGCGCCTAGAGGGAACCAAGGCTGCTCTTTTGCTAGCCTTGCGGAGCAAATCCACTCTACGGCCACACCTCCACCTCTAAGAGAGGGGGATAAAGACCGCGACACTCATCACCCATCACCCGTGAGTTCCAGCGCTTACCCCACTGGATCACGAGCTGCAAGATGAGGCGAGCGATGAAACCTCCTACGAGTATTCTTCTAGCATCGTGGCTATCCCTACGAGCGCAGGAGTCTATGGAGGGAAGGTGGCCTCAATCTACGAGGAATCTTCTAGCACCGGTGCACTCTTTGATGCCTCTCTACAATCAAACAACAGCAACCGAAGGCAATCCATTGCTACTCAGAAACTTGGTTTAGGTCGACATCTAGATGGATCTATTTATAGCCGAGAGCTGCAACTACCACCTACCCAAGAGTTACTATGCGCCCGTGATCAATGAAGTCTGACGACTTCTGACTGCCCACATGAAGGCACTTATGATACAAAGGACAAAAGAGTACAGTACACCCGTGCATCCACAAAAGGTCAAAAGAGTACAGTACACCCATGTCCCTCAAAAGTAGAGTACTCGACAGCATTGTGACTACTCGAAACTTAGCACTACTAAGTCAAGCATGGCCTACATCATTATCTCAGGGGCTTGGAATACTCCGACCCTCTGCTCAGGGGTCGGGCGCACCTGACCCTAGGACTTAGGGTCGGGCGAGGTGGAGCTCCTCCCCCCAAAGGGTCGGGCTTAGCCGACCCCAGGACTTAGGGTCGTGCGAGGCGGAGCTCCTCTCCCAAAGGGTCGGGCTTAGCCGACCCCGGGACTTTGGGTCGGACAAGACAGAGTAAAACTAGTCTTCGCAAGACAATCACTTCAAGCAACAAAATAATGGGCAAGCATTCATTGTCAAAATATTGTTCAAAGTACTCGACAGATTCAAGAGTACATAAAACGCTCAAGGCTCTTCTGGAGAGACAAACTCCGACATCTTCGATGTGATAGGCTCCGCCTCCTCGAGGTACTGCGCATATGCTTCTTCTGTGCAGTTGCGAGCCACGCCGTCACCAGCCGTTGCCAAGTCTGCCCTCGGGTAGTAGGACTTCACGACTGCAAGTTTGCAAATAGCTTTGCAGAGTTCCGCTACTTTACTCAGGGCAGCCTTCAATCGCTCGACTAGTGATTGCGGCCCTACGCCTTCTTCCACGGGGGCTATGGCGTTCACCAAGTCTTCAGCTGCTACAGTTAGCTCCTGGAGTTCGCCTTGGAGTCTTCCCATGGTCTGGGCATGATCCCTGCATGCCACCATGGCCATGGCCAGCATCACGCCATTCTGCATCTTCCTATCCCGCTGATGTTCGCAAGCAGCCTGTGCTTCCGTCAGCGCGGCTCGAAGATGTTCAGCTTGATCCGCCACTCGATCGTGTGCATTTCTCCAGTCGAGGACTTGGCTCCTTGCAGCTGCCTCTTGCCTCTTGAGCTCTACAAGACAAAATAAGTTCAACCACAGCTGACTACAATTGGACATATTCGGAGTATGCAAAGTACTCACCTTGATACTTTTTGTTCAGCGACTTGTAGCGGCTCTCCAGTTTTTGCTGCAGGACTGCGTGATCCGACCGTTCCACAGCAAAAGACATCGCCCCAACCTCATGAACCCTTAGAGCTTCTATCAGTCGAGCACATTCCTTCTCCAATTGATGACTTTGTTCCTGAAGGGTCCGAGTATGCAAGGCAATACGATCAGTTAATGGCCTCACAATTACTCGATCTATGTGACAACTCAAAGGAAATTTACCTGGAAGCTCTGGAAAACATCGACGGCCCTCTGGAACTCCAAGTCAGATGGTAGGCTAAACACTGGTCTTTGAGTACTCTCCGCAACATGAGGAGTTGTACCCAAAGTGGCACCTACAACATTTATCATCAGTCAACTGCTTGCTACGACTACAGTCACAGGACTACAGAAACATACCTGGAGCAGTTGCCTCTTTGGATTTTTCCACCATAGCCAAAGACCCACCAGTGGATGTTGCTAGGGTAGCACTTCCCGAACCCGACGCGGCGGCGGGAACTTCCACCGAACAGATGACGTCTTGGAGCATAGACATGGTAGCGCCAAGGCGACCGGCGTCGACTTTGGGTACCTCCTCAACAATTAAATCCTCCAAGGGAGCCGAAAATGTAGTCAGGGGATCCGACTCTACCCTTATCTCCACAGGGATAGTCTCCTCCGCATCCCTGCATTAAGAAACGTCATCATACGACTTCAAGACAACTTAAAGATATACACCGGATAAGCAAGCTCACCGAGTTGAGCGTGGCGGAAATCGCACATGTTTCTTCTCGACAATAGGTGGCCGAGCAGTCGGCACCGCAGGAACTGCCACCGGCACTGTCTTCTCGCTAAGACTTGTAAAACAGAAGTCAAGACTACAATACAACTCAGACAAGTGAAATTAGTCTGGACCGAACGCTTACCACTAGCAATCACACTGGACAGTAAAGAACTAGTAGCGACTACTGGCAACACCTGCTTTGCAACACCAACTGCTCCAGCGGGCAACCCCAGGACCACCTGGTCAATAACGGTAGCGTGGCGGCCGACAGAGTCGGTGCGGATAGCTCGGGGGCTACTCCAACTTCTGTTGATGGCACCCTCTCTGGCACCATATCAACAGATACATTACCGACATCCGGGTCGGCCACGACAACTTCTTCAGAAGCAGCCTCATCATCACCAAGCGCCGTGTCAACAGCCTTTATGAACAAGACAAATTAGTCATAACAATAGCAAGTTCAAATTCATCAGCTACAACTGAGTTCACGACTACATACCTTGGTACCCTGAGACTTCTCAGGGGTTGAAGCAGACTTAGCCACAGACATCTTGCGGACTACTCTGCGTTTCTTCATAGGAGGAGAGGGTTCATCCTCTGACTCCTCAGCAATAGTTTCCGACTCTTCTTCCGACTATGCCAAGTAGCCGGCAAGAACTCGAGACTACAAAAAACAAGTCGATATTAACAACAAATATCACACAAGTCAAAAAGTACAAGTTAGGTACAAAGACATACCACTTCTGGCTCATACCAGGCATCGTACTGACGAAGAGCCGCAGGGATTACTGGTACTCCCTGATAGTTCCTGAAGAACTTGGCCAGCAGTGCCTCTACATCGTCATTGGATATATCCTCATCGGACATACCCGATGGATCATTGAGACTTGTGTACTCACTTCCCGAGTGAGTACGATTAAGCGGCTGGACTCGTCTCTTCAGAAAGCTGGCCGCCACATTGATCCCAGTTAGATCGAGTGCCTTCAACTCAGTAATTTGCTGCATCAAATTGTTGGGATACGAGGTAGGCTACACTAGCGCAAATCAAAATTTTCTACCGCGTAAACCAAGAAAACTGTCGTATAAGGATCACGGGATTACCACTCGACGCATTAGTGCGGAAGATGTAGATTTGCGTCGATGCAGCGAAGTCGATCAGCGTAGTCGTACGTAGTCGATCACGTCAACGTCCAACAGCTCCTCAGCAGCTCGTCCACATGCAGCAAGATCGCCCTCATGCCGCGGCTCGTCGTCGGCTCTTCGTGGCTCATCGGCGGCTCGTCCAAGTGCTGCAGGCGCAACACATCCAAGGTATCCACACGTGCAGGGAGGAAGCGTCGCAAGCCGGACTGCTAAATCCGTGAGTTGCAACAGGCGAGGGCGTGGGAGGCGTGACAGATGTGTTTCGCCAAAAAGGTGTAAACCCTAGGGCGCCCCCACCCCTCTATTTATAGAGGTTCCTAACGGGCCTCTGGGTCCGAGGCCCATTAGTACTTCTAAACCTAATCCAACTCGGATCAAATCCGAATTGGGCTTCCAGCCCCTTAAGTGTGTGACCCTATGGGTTCGGATACATATAGACATGGCCCGAGTACTCCTACTCGGCCCAATAGTCGGTAGCTGTTGGTGTTTTAAACCAGCAACCCGCCTAGCGATACCCTAGGTGGTCTTTTGTGCGGTAAGGGTTGTCGAGAATCAAGGAATCAATGGTGACGCAAGGAACACGATTTAGACAGGTTCGGGCCGCTAGATCGTGTAATACCCTATGTCCTGTGTGTTGGTTTGTATTGATGTATGTTCTGGTCCTGAGATTGTTGTTTGAGGGGGGGGGGTCCCTGCCCAGCCTTATATACACGGGAGGGCAGGGTCACAAGTCTGAGTCCTAGTCGGGTACTATTACAGAGTTCTACTTGGTATCGGCCCGAGTAGTTTTCCATAAACATACAAGACTAGTCCGAGTAGGATACGCCCATCCTTGTTCTGATCATGTCCGAGTACGTCCCTTAGTGGGCCGTCCAAGGCCTACTCGTGGGTCTGGGGAGTAGTCCCGACAAGCCCCCGAGTACTTTGTAGTCGTGCGCCATAGTCTTGTGCACTGCAGGCACTACCCGAGTAGTTTTTGGAGACTGAAGTGCTCGAGTACTGTCGCGTGGCTAGAAGGTACTCTTTCTACAGCTTCGAGTTGTCTCCGTCCCGAGTAATTTTTATATGGCAGTGCGATGTCAATCGCACTCCATATGGAGTAGCCCTCAAGCCTTAGGTTGAGTCAAAGAATCAGACTTAGGGTCAAACCAGCTTTTGCCCATTTTACCCTCGGAGATCTTGAAAAAGAAAAAACTGACCAACGGGTACGATACCCGCAGCCCCCGAGCACTTAGGCGATTCCTGTTGTTGAAGTGGTCATCAATCTGTTGAATGCAGTAGCCGTTGGGTGTTTCTTGCGATTAATACGCAATTTAATCTACCCTTTGCGCAACTGACGCGTCGAATCCGGAGCGGGTAGAGTTAAATCTGGAAAGGCCTTTTTTAGTTGCTGTGACGCCATACGGGCATTAGATCTGTTCTTCCTCCTCCTCTACACCTTCGCTCACTTTTTTGCCGCCGCCAGTGCCGCTGCCTCCGCCATTGCCGCTTTTTGAGTTAAATCCGAGTGGAAACCTCTTCCTTAAGTCGAGGTTGGGTCCATTGAATGTGCTCCAAGAAGATGGGCAAGAAACCCGAGAAGATCCAAGGCAAGGCTCCGGCGATGGGCAAGGTCAGATCCAAGAAGGGGAAGGAGTTAGTGCTACCAGCGCCGAAGGTGGGGCTGACGAACCAGACCGCTCCACCGCCACCTGGGGCAACTTGGCAACACTCGGTGATGAAGAAAGAAGCAGTTCAAGCGCTAGTCGATGCCAAGCTCCTTCAGCCGAAGGAAATCGTGCAGTGGCGCCCCGCATTTCCCAATGCATGGTAGTTTGAGGAACATCCGGCGGAGACGGTGATGCTTGCTCACTTCATGGAAAGGGGACTGGCCGTGCCTACCTCCGACTTCTTCAGAGGTATTCTTGAGTACTACAATCTTCAGCTCGACCACTTGAATCCCAATGGAGTATTGCACATGGCTATATTTGTATATCTGTGTGAAGTTTTCCTGGGAGTACCTCCAAGTCTCGAGCTATTTAGAAAACGGTTCCGTTGCAAGCCTCAGCCGAGTGCCCAGTGGACGGAAGTCTTTGGAGGCACCGGGTTCCAACTTAGGAACTCGAATGCATATATTGAGTATAATCTGACCGACTCCTATGGGGATTGGAAGAAAATGTGGTTCTACATCGGGAACCATGATCCTCGCTTGCCTGTGGTGACTGGTCACGTGCGCAAGCATGCGGAAAACTGGGTAAGCGAACCCGAGGACACCCCTGAGCTTGATCTCCAGATGCAGCAGATCACCGAGTTGAAAGCACTTGGTCTGACTAGGATCAACGTGGCAGCTAGCTTCCTGAAGAGAAGGGTCCAGCCACTTCAAAAATGTGCTCACCTGGGAAGTGAGTACAGATGTCTGAAGGATCCATCGCGTATGTCTGAGGAGGACATATCTGACGATGATGTGGAGGCGCTGCTGGCTAAGTTTTTTAGGAATTATCAAGGAGTACCAGTAATCCCTGCGGCCCTTCGCCAGTATGAATCTTGGTATGAGCCAGAAGTGGTAAGTTTTTCCTCCTGACTTGTTCTTCTTTGACTTGGGATTTTTGTTGCTGACACCAATTTGTTGTTTAGAAGTCCCGAGTTCTTGACGGCTATGTGGCACAGTCGGAAGAAGAATCGGAAGCCGTCATCGAGGAGTCGGAGGACGAGCCTTCTCCTCCTATCAAGAGACGCAGAGTAGTTCGCAAGATGGCTGCGGCGAAGTCTGTTTCAACCGCTGAAAGGTCTCGGGGTACCAAGGTATGTAGTCAATAACTTGTATCTTACTGAGGAGCTTGAATGCGTTATTGATGTGATGAATCTTGTCTTGGTTCGCGAAGGCTGTAGATGAGGCTGTCTCTGAAGAAATAGCCGCGTCCAACCCTGAAGTCGGTGATGCGGCTGTTGACATGGTGCCGGAGAGGGTACCATCAACAGAATTTGTGGTAGCCCCCGAGTTAACTGCGCCGACTCCTCCGGCTGCCATGCCGCCCATTGCCGATCAGGCGGTTCTGGGGCTGCCTGCTGGAGTAGCGAAGGAGGTGTCATCAGTACTTGCTACTGGCACCTTGCTGTCAAATGTGATCGCCAGTGGTAGCGTTGTCCCTTTCAATTGTAGTCATGGGAGTAGTACTGTAGTCCTGACTCATTGTTGTAGGTCTTAGTGAGAAAACGGTGCCGGCGGCTGTTCCCGCGGCTCCTAGAGCTCGGCCGCCTGTTGCCGACAAAAAGCGTGTGCGACTGCCGCCGCGTTCAACCCGGTGAGCCTCCTTGTCTTGTTGGATGCTGTTGGATTGTCTTAAAATCAAGTAGTGACACTTTGTTGGTGCAGGGATGCAGAGGAGACTATCCCTGTAGAGACAGGGATAGTGCTGAAATCTTTGACTACAACATCTATTCCTCTAGAGGACTACGATGTCGATGCTTCAAGATGTGATTCGCTCAGTGGAGGAACCTGCTGCTGCATCAGGCTCGGGGAGTGCCGACCTACCATCAGCTTCTGGCGGAGTGCTGGCTGTGGTTGAGAAAACCAAACGAACGACTGCTCCAGGTCAGTGCCTGTGATTTGTTATTGAAGTCGTAGTCGGTAGCTGATATGGTGAATGTTGTAGGTGGTGCTCTGGGTACGAGTCCTCATCTTGTGGAGAGTACCCAAAGGCCAGTACTCAGCCCGCCTTCTGACTTGGAGCTCTAGAGGGCCATGGATGTGTTCCGGGGCGTCCAGGTAGATTCTGCTGATATTACGAGTAGTCGTGAGGTGTGAAACTCACCACAGCGTACTCGGATCCTTTTAGGAAAGAAACCATCAGCTGGAGCAGGAATGTGCCCGACTGAGAGAAGCGCTTCGGGTTCATGAAGTTGGGGTGAAATGTTTTGCCATGGAACGCGCAGATCACGCTGTTCTGCAGGACAAACTGGAGAGCCGCTATCAATCCTTGAACAAGAAGTATCAAGGTAAGCATTGCGACTACTTTGGGTGTGTCCAACTGTAGTTGGCTGTGGCTTGAGTTCTTTTGCTTTGTAGAGCTCAAGAAACAGGAGGCGTCTGCAAGGAACCAAGTTATTGATTGGAGGAACGCTCATGACCGAGTGGCAGATGAAGCTGAACATCTTCGGACTGTGCTCACGGAAGCACAGGCTGCTTGCGAGCATCAGCAAAACTGAAAGATGCAAAATGGCGTGATGCTCGCCATGGTGGCATGTAGAGATCATGCCCAGACCTTGGGAAGACTTCGGGGCGAACTCCGAGAGCTGTCTGGAGCGGCCGAAGATTTGGTGAATGCCATAGCTCCCGTGGAGGAAGGCGTAGGACCGCAGTCGCTAGTAGAGCGACTAAGAGCTGCCCCGAGTAAAGTAGCAGGACTTTGCAAGACTGTTTGCAAATAGGTTCTTGTAGTTGTGAAGTCCTACTACCCGAGGGCAGACTTGGCGGCAGCTGGTGATGGCGTGGCTCGCAACTGCACAGAGGAGGCCTAGCGCAGTACCTTGAGGAGGCGGAGCCCATTGCAGCCAAGATGTCGGAGTTCGTCTCTTTAGAAGAACTTTGAGCTTTTTGCGTGTACCCTTGTTCTTGTATCGAGTATGTTGATACTTTTGAATATCAAGCTTTATGGATTTTGTCTTTCGAAGAATGTTGTTGAATCCCGAAGTATTGCAACTCCGTTGTGCCCGACCCTTTGAGAGAGTAGCTCCACCTCGCCCGACCCCGAGTCCTGGGGTCGGATGCGCCCGACCCGTCGAGGGTGGAACTCCGCCCCGCCCGACCCCGAGTCCTGGGGTCGGGGGCGCTCGACCCTTCGAGGGTGGAACTCCACCTCGCCCGACCTCGAGTTCTGGGGTCGGGGGCGCCCGACCCTTCGAGGGTGGAACTCCGCCTCGTCCGACCTTAGGTCCCCGGGTCGGAGTAGTCGGAGCCCCCCGTCATGTAGGCTAAGCTTGGCTTGTAGTCCCGAGTGACGAGTAGTCGTAATGCTGTTTGAGTACTCGTCTTCTGAGGGACACGGGTGTACTGTACTCGGATGTCCTTTGTTGATGTATGAGTGTACTGTGCTATTTTGTCCTTTGCGGAGGCACGGGTGTACTGTGCTCTTTTGTCTGTTGCAGCATGAGTGCAGTCACATGGGCAGAGTCAGGAGTTGTCAGACTCATTGATCACGGGTGCACAGTAATGCTTGGGACGATGGTAGTTGTGGCTTTCGGCTATAAATAGGGCCATCTGCTGGTCGAACCAACTCAAGCTCCTGAGTAGCCATGGATTGCCTGCGGTTTCTTCTGTTTGAGTGTAGAGAGCCAGCAAAGAGCGCACTGGTGCTAGAAGATTCCTCGTAGATTAAGGCCACCTTCCCTCCACAGACTCTTGCGCTCGTAGGGATAGCCGCGATGCTAGAAGAATCCTCGTAGGAGGGTTCATCAATTACCTCATCTTGCAGCTACTGATCCAGCGGAGTACGCGCTGGAACTCGCAGCGAGTGATGGGTGATGAGTGCCGCGGTCTTCATCCTACTCTGAAAGATGGTGGAGGTGCGGCCGTAGAGTAGATGGGCTTCGCAAGGCTAGCAAAAGAGCAGCCTTGGTTCCCTCTAGGCGCGTCTTGCCGGATTTGGCATTGCCGCTGTCCTGGTGATGGCGGTAATGGAGTACCTGGACGTGCCTTGGGTAGGATACCTGGGCGTGGCTGCATTTTGCACAGCTTCCTTGCGCATAGGCCCTTCCTGCGGTCGGCAGACCTGAGTGGCCTTGTGATATAGTAAAAGCCTAAGGCTTAAATGCAGCCCGCCAGTAGGCAGTTGCTTGTAGTCTTTGTTGAGCCGAGTCCTTGTACTCGTATGTAACTTGATGTACTCTTGTTTCAGTAAAGATATGAAGATTTTGTATCAGGGCAAGGATCCTTGTTGTATTAATAGCGTGTCGTAGCGAACACCCCTTGAAGTCGGCAATCGAGTAGTCGTCCCGAGTAGTTCCCTTGAAGTGAGTACTCGAGTTGCTGCTATGGGTAATAGCGATAGAGGTGTTCTATATTCCAGGAGTTTGGCACCTGTTCTCCTGAAAGCTCTTGGAGTCTGTAAGATCCGGGTCCTGTAACCTTTGATACGATGTAAGGACCTTCCCACGGTGAATTGAGTTTATGCAATCCTGACGTGTCTTGGATACGCTTAAGGACCATATCTCCCGAGTTGAAAGATCTTTCCTTGATGTTGCGATCGTGATAACGCCTTAAACCGTCAAGGTATCTGGCAGATTGCACTAGTGCCGCGCATCTAATTTCTTTCAAACTATCGATATCCATTCGCCACGTTTCTATTGCAAGCTCTTCGTTGTATTGTTCAACGGATGGTGATTGCCACATGATGTCGGCGGGTAGTATGGCTTCTGAACCATATACCAGAAAGTAAGGTGATAACCCCGTACTCTTGCATGGTTGGGTACGTAGGCCCCACAAGGCATTGGATAACTCTTTGAGCCATCGCCCGCCTTTGGTGTTGCCGACGTCATGTAGTCGTTTCTTCAGAGCATCGAGTATCATGCCATTAGCACGCTCGACTTGACCGTTGGCTCGCGGATGAGCAACCGAGACATAGCGGACGTCGATGCCGCTGTTCTCGCAATATTCCCAGAAGTCGTGATTGTTGAAGTTTGACCTGAGATCTGTAATAATTCTGTTGGGAAAACCGTAGCGATGGACGATGTCATCCAAGAAGTCGAGAACTCGGTCTGCCTTTGGTCAAGTGACTGGTTTGACCTCGATCCACTTGGTGAACTTGTCAATTGCCACGAGTACTCTGTTGAATCCTCCTGGCGCAGTTGGTAACGGGCCAATCATGTCAAGCCCCCAGCAGGCAAATGGCCATGTTGGAGGTATTGTGACTAGCTTGTAAGCCAGCACATGTTGCTATTTTGTGAAGAATTGACAACCTTTGCATTTATGGACTAGTTGCTTGGCGTCAGCCAGAGCCATTGGCCAGTAGAACCCTGCTCTGAAAGCCTTGCCAACTAGAGTCCTCGAAGAGGCGTGGTTGCCGCAGATTCCTCTGTGAATCTCTTCTAGGATTTCTTGGCCATCTTCTCTGGTGACACACTTCATGAGTACTCCATATGATGCACCTTTCCTGTAGAGCTTGTCTCCGACTAGAATGTAATTCTTTACTCGTCGGGAGATTTGCTCAGCTTGATTCTTGTCGGATGGTAGCTGGTGATCTTTGATGTAGTCGATGAAGGGTGTCCTCCAGTCGACTTCTATCATCATGATCTCTCGAGAGGTGTCAGTAGTCAAGACTACTGGCGGTGTGACCTGTTCCGGTATGGATGGCTTGCGTAGTTCGTGTACGAAAATTCCTCCTGGAACTTCTGCACGAGTTGAGCCCATTTTGGATAAGACGTCGGCGGCAACGTTGTTGTCGCGGATGATGTGATGGAACTCCAAGCCGGAGAATTTTTTTTCCAGTTTACGGACTTCTTTGCAGTAAGCGTCCATGTTGTCCTTGTTTCGGTCCCACTCGTCATTGACCTAGTTTATGACGACTAGGGAGTCGCCGTACACTAGTAGTCGTTTGATGCCAAGGGAGATTGCAAGGCGAAGGCCGTGTAGCAGTGCTTCGTACTCGGCTTCGTTACTGGATGCTTCCCGAATATCTGCAGCACGTATTTGAGTTGGTCTCCCTTGGGGGAGATGAGTAAGACGCCTGCGCCGGCCCTTTCAAGTTTGAGGGATCGGTCGAAGTACATTACCCAATGTTCTGGTCGTTCGACTGGAGTAGGAACTTGATTTTCGGTCCATTCGGCTATGAAGTCGACCAAAGCCTAAGACTTGATGGCAGTCCTTGGCTTGAAGCTCAAAGTAAGAGCTCCGAGTTCGACTGCCCATTTGGAGATTCTACCCGTGGCATCTCTGTTATGGAGAATTTTGCCAAGCGGGAAGTCGGAGATGACTGTGATGTTGTGCTCTTGGAAGTAATGGCGCAGCTTCCGGGAGGTGAGCAGAATAGCATATAATGGCTTTTGTATCATTGAATACCAAGTTTTGGAGTCCGAGAGTACTTCACTGATGAAGTAGACAGGTCGTTGGACCTTGTAAGCGTGGCCTGGTTCAGACCGTTCGACTACTATGGCCGTGCTAATGACATGAGTAGTAGCGAAGATGTATAGGAGCAAGTCCTCGTTCGGCGAGGGGGCGGTGAGTACAGGAGGCTTTGACAGAAAGTCTTTGAGTTGTGTAAATGCCCTCTCTGCCTCTTCCGTCCATTTGAACTTGTCCTGGCGTTTGAGAAGCTTGAAGAAGGGTAGTCCCCGTTTTCCAAGTCTTGGGATGAACCGGTTGAGAGCGGCCATGCAGCCTATGAGTTTCTGCACATTCTTAATGCTGGCTGGTGCCTGCATGTTTGTGATGGCAGATATCTTTTCTGGGTTGGCCTCAATGCTGCGATGGCTAATGATGAACCGGAGTAGTTTGCCGGAAGGTACTCCGAAGACGCACTTAGTAGGATTGAGTTTCCATCGGAAAGCGCGGAGACTGGAGAAAGTTTCCTCCAAGTCGGCGATGAGTTCCTTCCGGTGTCTTGTTTTGACGACGACATCGTCAACATAAGGTTCGACATTGCGATGAAGTTGTTTTTCAAAGCACATCTGTATGGCCCTTTGGTAAGTTGCTCCTGCGTTCTTGAGTCCGAAGGACATTGTTTTGTAGCAGAAAGCTCCAAAGGGCATGATGAAAGCTGTTTTGGCTTGTTCTTCCTCTTTGAGGCTTATCTGATGATAGCCGGAGTAGCAATCGAGGAAGCATAGCAAGGCGCACCCAGCGGTGGAGTCGACCACTTGATCGATCCTGGGTAACCCAAAAGGATCTTTCGGGCAGTGTTTGTTGAGGTCGGTGTAGTCGACACACATTCTCCATTCGTTGTTTTTCTTACGAACGAGCACAGGATTGGCGAGCCAGTTAGGATTGAAGACTTCCTTGATGAATCCTGCCGCGAGTAGCTTGGCTAACTCTTTTTTGATGGCGTCGTGTCTGTCCTGAGCAAACCGGCGTAGTCGTTGCCATTTTGGAGTAGCTTTGGGATCGACGTTGAGGGAATGCTCGATCAGTTCCTTGGGCACACCTGGAATGTTGGCCGGCTTCCAAGAGAAGATATCGTGGTTAGCCCCAAGGAAACTGACGAGCGCGAATTCCTATTTAGGATCCAGCCCTATTCCGATCAGGGTTGTCTTGGAAGGATCACCAGTCTGGAGGTCAATTGATTTGAAGTCTTGCTCACTACCGGGTTTCACCTTTGTGGAGCCCGACTTGTTTTCCGGGATCTCGAGTTTAGTTGGATGGAGTTTCTTTGAAGCTGTGAAGACTTGCTGCATGGGACTAGGAGATTGAGTAGTCGCGGCAATTTCCACGACTTTGGTGTCGCACTCGTAGGATCTCCGGAGATCTCCTCGTAGCGTGAGCTCCCCTTTGGGACCTGGCATCTTGAGTACCAAGTAGACATAATGTGGTATGGCCATAAACTTGGCTAGTGCTGGCCGTCCGAGTATGGCGTGATAAGAAGTCTCGAAATCGGTGACCTCAAATCTGATGTACTCGGTGCGGTAATGTTCCTTCGTTCCGAAGGTGACGGGAAGGACAACTTGCCCCAATGGTATGGCCGCGTTTCCGGGCACAATGCCGTAGAAAGGTGAATCCGCTAGAGTAGGCATGTCCGTGACGTCGAGGCACGTTTTCCTTAATGTTTTGGCGAAGATAACGTTGAGGCCGCTCCCGCCGTCGATGAGTACTTTGGTTAACTTTGAACCTGCCACGACTGGATCCAAGACTAGTGGAAAACAGCCGGGTTCTGAAAATTTTGTCCATTGATCCTTTCTGCTGAAAGAAATTGGAACTTCCAACCACTTTAGCGGTGTAGGGTCTGTCGGCTCGATGGCCATGATCTCCCTGAGTACGAGTTTGTTGGCTCGCTTGGATGTTGTGCCAGGGATGCCACCAAAAATGGCGTTGATGGTTTTGGAGGCTGGTTGGAAATCGCCGTCTTCATCTTCGTCATTGCGGGCTTTGTTTTTTCCCTTGTCTCTGTTTTTGGCGTACTCTTCAGGAGTTGGTGGTGCTGGCAAGTCTTGCATGACTCGACGCATGCCGTAACAGTCCAATGCGGAGTGCTTGCTAGTCGGGTGCCATGGGCACTGCTTTTTGAGTAGCTCCGTGAAGGTTGGTCCGTCGCCGTTTCTGCGCTGTCCCTTTTTCCCGGAGCTGGTCATGGCAGCAACAGTGTTGTCAGGCTTCCTTTTGCGATTATGATTACCTGGATAGGAATTCCGAGCATCGTTATGACGAGTTTTATCTGTGTCATTGTTGTGAGTGTTGTAGCGTCCGCGGTTACGGTGGGAACCGAACCGTTCGTGTTCTTTGTCTTCTTCGTCGGCCCACTGTTGCACCATGAGTTTGAGTTCTTTGACATCGGCTGGCCGTCGGCGACCGAAGTCTTGGTATGTTCGTCGATCATAGAGTCCGTTTTGGAAACACTCGATGACGTCTGCTTCGGAGATGTCTACTATGGTAGCCTTCTTTTCAAAGAACTGTCTCAGGTAGTCGCGTAGGGTCTCGCCCTCTTTCTGCTTAATTTGTTGTAAGTCGATCTTGTTGCCTGGTCTAGCCATGGAGCCGGCAAAGTTGTTGGTAAAAGCCTTTGTCAAGTCTGCCCAAGGGTCGATGGACTTGGGTTTGAGTGACTTGAGCCAGGTCAGTGGTGCGGGTTCCATGCATATGGGGAAATGAATGACTTTGGTGTTGTTGTTGCCTCCGGCTGCTTGGACGGCTAGCGAGTAACAGCGTAGCCATTGAACTGGGTCTTGCTTGCCATCGTACATGGTAATGCCGGTCGGTTTGAACTTTTCGGGTAATTTTGTTTTCATTACCCGGTTTGTGAAAGCAGGAAAGTGGTTGTAGCTGTCGACTTCCCGTTCACGCCGACTGTTGAGGATTTCTCGTAGATCGCTGATGTTGGATATCTCGTGGTTCTTCCGAGTAGGGCGAACACTTTTAACCGAGTTGGTGCAGCTGGCTTCACCCACATCCTTCTGTTGAGTAGGAGCTTTATGCTTGCTCGAACCTTGGCTGTGTTGTCGGGGTTGGTTGACCGCCTCATCGTTTCGTGGGGTGGAATTTCTATCTGCAGCCCCTCTGCTTCCGTCTGTAATGCGAGGGACGGATGGGATTGGTGATTCTTTGTCGAGTAGCTTGTAAGCTTGTTCCGTGAGTTGCGCGATTAGTCCGTTGCCACGCTGCACGAGCTGAGCTGTGGCTGCGTTATCCTTATCTTGAGGCATCAGTGTCGTCAAAATGTTGATTGGAGCGATAGCCGCGAGTGGAGTATTGTGCTCCTGAGCTTGGACTGCGTTGAAAGCCCGTTCGAGATTTGTAATAGGAATACTTGTGGCCATCGACTGTCGACGCTCAGCTCGAGTGGCATTGCGCGCCCTTCGTTGGTTGCGCTGTTCGGGAGTTTCATTGTCGGCTGTAGACTCATCGTCAGAGATGTTGTCAACTTGTGCTAGTCGCCTGGGGGTTCTATTCTGGCTAGTACCCGGGTTGTTATTCGGAGTAATAAAAAGTATCTCCCTGTCCGGGTAGTAGCTTCCGGAACTTGATGTAGCAATCTCTGTATAGCTTTCTCTGTGGTTGGACGTGAGTGGAACGCCCTCTTGATATGGCAGGTTGTCTATATGGGCGACAAGGCGCGAGTCATAGTCACGGTCGAGGAAAGATGGTCGCAATCCCGGCCAGTGGACGAATCTGCCTTGTGGTGTCGAAGTTATTACCAACCCTTGGGCTGGGCCAGATAATGGTATTTCTGGTGAGTAGGATGAGTCGGAGTCAACGTCCTCGTCATGCCCGAGTTCAACTCAGGTTCAAGCAAGAAAATCTTGGTAGACTCTTGTCACGTTGCGGAGTCCGTGCGGGAACCGCTTTGAAGTCGAGACTGATTTGGATGCTGACTGGGGCCGCTGAATCCGAAGCGAGTCCGACCCTGAGTCCAGGGGTCAGCTGAGCCCGACCCTTTGAGGGAGTAGCTCCGCCTCGCCCAACCCTGAGTGGAAATCCGCCTCGCCCGACCCCGAGTCCTGGGGTCAGGAGCGCCGGACCCTTCGGAGGAGTAGTTCCGCCTCATCTGACCCCGAGTCCTAGGGTCGGGAGAGCCTGACCCCTGAGTGAGACTCCGCCTCGCCTGACCCCGAGGCCTGGGGTCGGCGGAGCCCGGCCCTGTGGAAGGGTAGCTCCGCCTCGCCCGAACCCGAGGGAGGCTCCGCCTCGCCCGACCCCGAGGCCTGCGGTCGACGGAGCCCGACCCTATGGAGGGGTAGCTCCGCCTCACCCGACCTCGAGGGAGGCTCCGCCTCGCCCGACCCTGAGGCCCGGGGCCGGCGGAGCCCGACCCTTGAGCGAGATGTTGGAGTAGTCCGAGGCGAAGTCAAATCCGACACGTAGTCGAACTTCAGCTTGTTGACTTTGAAATCTTAATTTTCTCTGGTCAATTCTTCTGGTTTCTTCTCCTGAGTGTCGACAATCTGGCGCCAGAACGATCCCGAGCCTTCAGCGACGCAAAGCCACGATCCGAAAACGAAGGTGGCGCCGGCTTCGATGAAGAAGACGGGCCTGATGATGACTTTCGCCATTGAGTTCGCGCTGAGAAACTCGACGAGTTCCCCTACTTGGCGCGCCAGTTGTCGTTGTTTTAGATCGGCAACTCGCCTAGGGGTACCCTAGGTGGTCTTTTATGTGGTAAGGGTCGTCGAGAATCAAGGAATCAATGGTGATGCAAGGAACACGATTTAGATAGGTTCGGGCCGCTAGATCGCGTAATACCCTACGTCCTGTGTGTTGGTTTGTATTTATGTATGTTCTGGTCCTGATATTGTTGTTTGAGGGGGGTCCCTACCCGGCCTTATATACACGGGAGGGCAGAGTTACAAGTCTGAGTCCTAGTCGGGTACTATTACAGAGTTCTACTCGATATCGGCCCGAGTAGTTTTCCATAAACATACAAGACTAGTCCGAGTAGGATACGCCCATCCTTGTTCTGATCATATCCGAGTACGTCCCTTAGTGGGCCGTCCAAGGCCTACTCGTGGGTCTGGGGAGTAGTCCCGACAGTAGCGGCCTCTAGCAAGACGTGCCAACTCCTATACGCACACGAAGATCATATCGGACGAACCATCACAACATTATATACATGCTATTCCCTTTGCCTCACGATATTTGGTCTAGCTTCAAGCCGACCGCTCTTTCTCGATCCTATGATTCGGAATCCCTTTGTAGGTTAACTCTTAACCGTACGTAGCATGGCCATGCATTTTCGGATCCGATCACTCGAGGCGCCCAGAGATATCACTCTCAATCAGAGAGGGGCAAATCCCATCTTGATTGACCATGTCTCATAGCATGCTTCTTGACAAACCCAAAAGCTACCTTTATAACTACCCTTTTATGGCGTAGCGTTTGATAGCCCCTAAGTAAGTCGATCCACATCTTGAGTACATGCGACAATCTCAAGTCTAAGGACAAAGCGTAGATGTTGTGTAAAGAGAGAACTACTTCTCGTGTTGGGTCAGTCCTAGCACATGTCTCCACATGTGCCCACATTATTAGTTCAACATCTCCATGTCCATGACTTGTGAAACATAGTCATCAACTAATACATGTGCTAGTCTAATATTCATGTGTGTCCTCACATGAACTCCGACTAGGGATAACTTTAGAATAACCATACAAGTAAAGAGTTTCACACACAATTCACATAATTGCAAATCAATTCAAGTAGCCTTTAATGGATATTCAAGGAACACAATATAAATCATGGATACAAATGGAATATCATCATCTCTATGATTACCTCTAGGGCATACCTCCAACACAAATGATCAAGCTCGAAGGTGTCTTCGGGTTCGCTCACCCAGTTTTCAGCATGCTTGGGCGCATGACCAGTCACTACAAGCAAGCGAGGTTCATGGTTCCCGATGTAGAACCACCTCTTCTTCTACTCCCCATGGGAGTCAGTCAAGTTATACTCAATGTATGCGTCCGAGTTCCTGAGTTGGAACCTGGCACCTCCAAAGACTTCTGTCCTATGGACACTAGGCTGCGGCTTACAGCAGAACAGCTTTCTAAACAACTCGAGACTTGGAGGAACTCCCAAATACACTTCGTAGAGGTGTACGAAAATCGACATATGCAGTACACCATTGGGGTTCAAATGCACAAGTTGAAGCTTATAGTACTCGAGAATACATCTGAAGAAGTCGGAGGTGGGCACTGCCAACCCCCTCTTCACAAAGTGTGTGAGCATCACTGTCTCGCCTGGATGTTCCTCAAATTGCCACGCATTTGGAAATGCGGGGCGCCATTCAAGAATTTCCTTCGGCTGCAGAAGCTTCGCCTCAATTAGCGCCTGCACGGCTTCCTCCTTCATCACTGAATGTTGCCACGTTGCTCCAGGCGGCGGCGGCGTAGTCTGGTTCGTCGGCCCCACCTTCGGTGCCGGCAGCACCAGTTCTTTCCCCTTCTTGGACTTCACCTTGCCCATCGCCGGAGCCTTGCCTTGGATCTTCTCGGGTTTCTTGCCCATCTTCTTGGTGCGCATCCGACGGACTCAACCTCAAGCTAAAATGGCACTCACCCTCGGATCTCTCTCAAGGGGCGGCTATGGCGGCGGTGGCACTTGCAACGGCGCAAATGTGGAACAGGAGAGCAGGGGAGGAAGAAAAACAGATCTGATTACCCTACGGTGTAAATCTAACCAAAAGGGGGCCTCCAGTTTTATCTCCGCCAGCTCCGGTTTCCACACGTCAGTTACGCAACGGACGGATTTTAAATAGATTAATTGCAGATTAATCTTCTTAAACACTCAACGGCTACTCTTTTCAATGGACTGTTGACCACTTCAACGACAGAGATCGCCTAAGTGCTCGAGGGCGGCGTGTACCATACTCGATGGTCAGTTTTTTCTTTTTCAAGATTTCCAAGGGTAAAACAGAAAAAAGCTGGATTGACCCTAAGCCTGACTATTCGACTCAACCTAAGGCTCGGGGGCTACTCCATATGGAGTGCGATTGACATCGCACTACCATATAAAAATTCTTGGAACAGATACAACTCGAAGGAACAAAAGAGTACCTTCCAGCCACGCGACAGTACTCGAGCACTTCGGTCCGCAACCTCTACAATGAACTACTCGGATAAAGCCTGCAGTACCCAAGATTGTGGCGCACGACTACAAAGTACTCGGGGGCTTGTCGGGCATGCACCCCAGGCCCATGAGTAGACCTTCGACGGCCCACTAAGGGGCGTACTCGGATATGATCAGGACAAGGGATAGGCTTATCCCACTCAGACTAATCAAGTATGTATATGGAAAACTACTCGGGCCTTACCGAGTAGAACTCTAAAATTGTACTCGACTAGGACTCGGGCTTGAAACTCTCCCCACCCGTGTATATAAGGGCGGGCAGGGACCCCCCTCAAACACGAACAACTTCAGTTCACCCAAGATCAATACAAACCAACACACAGGACGTAGGGTATTACGCGATCTAGCGGCCCCAACCTGTCTAAATCGTGTTCCTTGCGTCACCATTGAATCCTTGATTCTCGACGATCCTTACCACACAAAAGACCACCTAGGGTACCCACTAGGTTGGTTGCCGGTCTAAAACAACAACAGTATGGATGGTTTATGGAGTTCGTGTACAAAAATTCCTGCTGGAACTTCTACACGAGTCAAGCCCATTTTTTATAATACGTCGGCGGCTACGTTGTTGTCGCGGACGATATGATGAAATTCCAAGCTTGAAAACTTATTTTCTAGTTTGCGGACTTCTTTGCAGTAAGTGTCCATGTTGTCCTTGTTTCGATCCCATTCGTGATTGACTTGGTTTATGACGACTAATGAGTCGCCGTATACCAGTAGTCTTTTGATTCCGAGGGAAATTGCAAGACGAAGCTGTGTAATAGTGCTTCGTACTCAGCTTCGTTGTTTGACACTTCCCAAAAGATTTGCAGTACATACTTGAGTTGGTCTCTTTTTGGGGAGATGAGGAGTACGCCTGCACCGGCTCCTTCGAGTTTGAGGGAATCGTCAAAGTACATTACCAAGTGTTCTGGCCTTTCGACTGGTGTTGGTACTTGATTTTCAGTCCATTCAGCCATGAAGTCGACCAAAGCCTAAGATTTGATAGCTGTTCTTGGTTTAAAGTCCAAGGATAAAGCTCCGAGCTCTACTGCCCATTTGGAAATTCTACCCGTGGCGTCTCTATTGTGGAGGATTTCGCTGAGTGGGAAGTCGGTGATGACTGTAATGCTGTGTTCTTGAAAATAATGTTGCAGCTTTCGTGAAGTGAGCAGAATCGCATAACGGAGTTTTTGTATTGGTTGGTACCGAGTTTTGGAGTCTGAGAGTAGTTCACTGATGAAGTATACGGGTATTTGGACTTTGTAAACATGGCCTGGCTCAGGCCGTTCGACTACTACTGCAGTGCTGATGACGTGAGTAGTAGCCGCTATGTATAGGAGCAAGTCCTTGTTTGGAGATGGAGCAGTGAGGATTGATGGTTTTGACAAAAAGTCTTTGAGTTGCGTTAATGCTTTGTCTGCCTCTTCTGTCCATTGGAACTTGTCCTGTCGTTTGAGAAGCTTGAAGAAGGGTAGTCCTCGTTCTCCAAGTATTGAGATAAATCGATTGAGGGTTGCCATGCAGCCCGTGAGTTTCTGCATATCCTTGATGCTAGCTGGTGCATGCATATTTGTGATGGTAGATATTTTCTCTGGGTTGGCCTTAATGCCGCGATGGCTAATGATGAACCCGAGTAGTTTGCCAGAAGGTAATCTAAAAACGCATTTGGTAGGATTGAGTTTTCATCGAAAAGCTTGTAAGCTTGAGAAGGTTTCCTCCAAATTGATGATTAGGTCCTCCCGATTTCTTGTTTTGACAACTACGTCGTTCACGTAAGCTTCTACATTACGATGCAATTGCTTTTCGAAGCACATCTGTATAGCTCGTTGGTAAGTTGCCCCTGCGTTTTTTAGTCCGAATGACATTATTTTGTAGCAGAAAGCCCCAAATGGAGTGATGAAGGCTATCTTAGCTTGGTCTTCTTCTTTGAGGCTTATCTGATGATAGCCTGAGTAACAGTCGAGAAAGCATAGCAAATCGCACCTAGCAGTAGAGTCGACTACTTGGTCGATCCTGGGTAATCCGAAGGGGTCTTTTGGACAGTGTTTGTTGAGATCTGTGTAATCGATGCACATTCTCCATTCGTTGTTTTTCTTGCGAACGAGTACAAGATTGGCTAGGCAGTTAGGGTGAAAGACTTCTTTGTGAACCCTGCTGCGAGTAGTTTGGCTAGTTCTTTTTTGATTGCTTCTCGTCTATCTTGATTGAACCTGCGGAGGCGCTGTCATTTTGGAGTAGCTTTGGGATCAACGTTTAGAGAGTGCTCAATCAGTTCCTTGGGCACACCGGGCATGTCAGCTGGTTTACAAGCAAAGATACCGTGGTTAGCCCGAAGAAAACTAATGAGCGTGGTTTCCTATTTAGGGTCTAGCCTTGTTCCAATCAGAGCTGTCTTAGAAGAGTCGCCGGTCTAGAGGTCAACTGGTTTGAAGTCTTTCTCGCTTGCTGGTTTCACTTTTGTGGATCCCAACTTGTTTTCTGGGATCTCAAGTTCTGTTGGGTGAAGTTTCTTTGAAGCTTTGAAAACTTGTTGCATAGGGATGGGTGCTTGAGAGGTTGCGGCAATCTCCACGACTACGGTGTCGCACTCATAAGATCGTCGTAGATCTCCTCGTAGTGTTAGTTCTCCCTTGGGCCCTGACATTTTGAGTACCAGGTAAACGTAGTGTGGTATGGCCATAAACTTAGCTAGAGCTGGTCTTCCGAGTATGGCGTGGTAAGATGTCTCGAAGTCGGCGACTTCAAATCTGATGTACTCGGTTCGGTAGTGTTCCTTAGTTCCAAAAGTAACTGGCAGGACGACTTGTCCTAGTGGTATGGTTGCGTTTCCTGGTACAATTCCGTAGAAGGGTGAGTCTGTTGGAGTGAGCATTTCCGTGACGTCAAGACACATCTTCCTTAGTGTTTTGGCGAAAATGACGTTGAGTCCGCTTCCGCCATCGATGAGTACTTTTGTCAGTTTTGATCCTACAACCACAGGATCGAGTACTAGAGGAAATTGGCCTAGTTCTGAGAATTTTGTCCACTGGTCCCTTGTGTTGAAGGTTATGGGTACCTCTGACCATTTTAGCGGTGTTGGATCTATTGGTTCGATGACCATGATTTCCCTAAGTACTAGTTTGCTGGACCGCTTGGATGCGGTGCTTGGGATTTCACCAAAAATGACATTGACTATTTTGGAGGCGGTCTGGAAGTCAGCCTCTCCTTCTTCGTTGTTGTGGACCTTGTTTTTGCCTTTATCTTTTTTCTTGTTGTACTCCTCGGGAGGTAGTTGTGCGGGCAAATCTTGCATTACTCGGTGCATGCTGTAGCAGTCTATTGCTGAGTGTTTGCTAGTCGGGTGCCATGCGTACTGTTTTTTGAGTAGTTCAGTGATGCTTGGCCCATCATCATTTTTGCAGGATCCTTTCTTCCCTGAGTTAGTCATGGAAGCAATGGTGTTGTCAGGTTTCCGTTTGCGATTTTGATTACTCGAAAAGTTGTTTCGAGTATCGTTGTGTCGGTTTCTATCTTGGTCATGGTTGTTATTGTCGCGTCCGCGGTTGCGGTGAGAGCCGAACCATTCTCGCTCTTTGTCTTCTTCATCTGCCCATTGTTGCACCATGACTTTGAGGTCCTTTACATTGGTTGGCTGTCATCTACCGAAGTCTTGGTATGTTCATCGATCATAGAGGCCATTTTGGAAGCACTCGATGACGTCTGTTTCTGAAATGTCGACAATAGTGGCCTTCTTTTCGAAGAATCATCGCAAGTAGTCGCGTAGGGTTTCGCCTTCTTTCTGTTTTACTTGACTTAGGTCAATCTTGTTACTCGGTCTAGTCATGGAGCCAGCATAGTTGTTGGTGAAAGGTTTTGTCAAGTCTTCCCAAGAGTTGATTGATCTAGGCTTGAGTGACTCAAGCTATGTCAGAGGTGCGGGTTCCATGCATATGGGAAAATGGATGACTTTGGTGTCGTTATTGCCCCCAGTTGCCTGGACTGCCAATGAGTAGCATCGGAGCCATTGAATTGGGTCTTGCTTGCCGTCATACTTAGTGATTCCTGTTGGTTTGAACTTTTCGGGTAATCTTGTCCTCATTACCCAATTTGTGAAGCCAGGAAAGTGGTTGTAATTGTCGACTTCTCGCTCACGTCGACTGTTGATTATTTCTCGTAAATCGCTGAAATTCGATAATTTGTAATTTTTTCGGATATGGCGAGGACTTTCTGCGGAGTTGGTGCAGCTGACCTCTCCAACATCTTTTTGTCGTACTGGAACATTGTGCTTACTCGGTCCTTGGCTATGTTGCCTTGGTTGGTTGACTACTTCGTTGTTATTCCTTTGTACTTCATGGAAGTCATTGTTAACTGCAGCACCTCTACTGCCCTCTTGATGAGCTGTAATGCGGGGAACAGACGAGATTGGTGATTTCTTGTCGAGTAGCTTGTAAGCTTGTTCTGCAAGTTGTGCAATTAGTCTGTTGCCTCGCTGCACAAGTTGAGCCATGACTTTGTTGTCTCTGTCTTGAGGTATGAGCGTTGATATAAGGTTGATTGAGGCAATTGCCGCGAGTGGAGTGTTATGTTCTTGAGCCTGCACTGCATCAAATGCTTTCAAGGTTTGTGATGGGGATGTTTGTAGCCAACGCCTGTCGGTGTTCAGCCCAAGTAACATTGCGCATCCTTCTTTGGTTTCTTTGATCGGAAGTTTCATCTTGTGGGGTGTTAGCTGATGACTCATCCTCTAATACGTTGTCGAGTTGTGCTATCCGTTGAGGGGTTCTCTGTTGGCTAGTACATGCGTTGTTATTTTGAGTAATAACAAAGACTTCTCGGTCTGGGTAGTAGGTTCCAGAGCTTGATGTTACGATTTCTGTGGAACTTTCCTCACGGCTTGAAGTGAGTGGGATGCCTTCCTGGTACGAGAGGTTGTCTATATGAGCGATGAGGCGTGACTCGTAGTCGCGGGCGAGGAGGGATGGTCTCATTCCTGGCTAGTGGACGAATCTGCCTTGTGATGTTGAAGTTATTACCAGGCCTTGGGATGGTCTAGACAGCAGGATCTCTGGGACGTAGTCCGAGTCGCAGTCGTCATCTTTGTCCTTCCCATGTTTGAATTGAGTTCGAGTGAGGGGACCTTGGTAGACTTCAGCTGCATTGCGGAGTCCGTATAGGAACCATTTTGGAGTCGGAGTCGATTTGGGAAGTGGCTGGGACCGACTAGTCCGAACTGGGGTCGAGTCCACAACGTAATTGAACTCGGTGTTGTTGATTTTGAAATTTCAGTTTTTCCTGGCCGAATCCTCCGTTTTCGGCTAAGAAAAGCTTTTGTTGAGAGATTTCTTCTCCTGGATGTTGATGATTTGGCGCTGAAACGATCCAGCGTCATTGGCGATACAGAGCCAGGGTTCAAAAATGAAAGTTGCGCGTGCCTCGAAGGTGAAAATAGGCTTGATAACGACAGGTGCCATCGAGCTCGCACAGAGAAACTCGACGAGCTCCCCTACCTGGCGTGCCAGTTGTCGGTGTTTTAGACCGGCAACCCGCCTAGGGGGTACCCTAGGTGGTCTTTTGTGCGGTAAGGGCTGTCGAGAATCAAGGAGTCGATGGTGATGCAAGGAACACGATTTAGACAGGTTCGGGCCGCTAGATCACGTAATACCTTACGTCCTGTGAGTGGTTGTATTGATCTTGGATAAATCTGGAGTTGTTGTCTTTGAGGGGATCCCTGCCCGCCCTTATATACTCGGGAGGGCAGGGTTACAAGTTTGAATCCTAGTCGAGTACGATTATAGAGTTCTACTCGGTGTAGACCGAGTAGTTTCCATATGCACACCTAACTAGTCCGAGTGGGATACACCTCTTGCCGTGTAGCCCCCTTGTCTTGATCGTGTCCGAGTACACCCCTTAGTGGGCCGTTCAGGGCCTACTCGTGGACCTGGGGTGCATGCCCAACAACAGGGAGAGGAGAGGAGGCCCACGATCTAATCTCGTGATACCATGTAGAGAAGTAGATGGGAAAACACCACACATCCTAATGAGGGTGGTGACCTCTCTATATATGGCCAATATGGCTTGGAGTACAAGGAATACATCAAGTGTACAAGGAAAGGATAAATACATCCTAATGTACACATATACTTCCTAATAGTCACCATTGTTGAACTTCTTCTCCTCAGAAAAGGCAAGCCAACCCTTGGTCAGGACATAGGTGTTGCTACTGTGCCAGAGCTTGAAGCGGAAGTGTCAGACCAACCCTATGGAGGAGTCTTCAAAAGCAAGGATATGCTCCTCCCTATCACTCTTGGTCTTGGAGATTTTAGGGAAGTACTTCTCCGCAAATTTCCTTGGTATCAGTAGACGGTTCAGCGTACCAACATCGCTCGGGGTTAGAATCTTGCTAAACAAGAACTCTGTCTCAATAACCTCCTTGCCCCTCGTGCTTGCTCCTCATAGACCTAATCCTCCATGAGAATTGCTCCAATCCTGAGGGCAAAATTTGTGCAGACATGGACACTTAGGGAGAGACATACAAACGAGATGAGAAGGGGTTTACCATATAGAAAGGATTCTCACACAGTGGGGCCTTCTCCATCTGCACCTCCATGTCTCTTGAAATCCTAGTTGCCTAGAAAGCCGTGGATCTAGAGAAGTAAGAGGTGCAGGAGAGATAATGGCGAGGTAGGGGCAAAGACAGATCTGGTGAGGGATTGATGAATGCCCAAATTAAATAGTACATTAGCGTAGTGCCAGCTATGCGGATTTGTGGTGGATATTAATTTTCTCCTAGCATTATGCGATAAAGTAGCTTTAGTGATTCTGGTTGTATATTGGAACCCACGGCTCTCCCACGGAAAGAGCAGGGCGTTCTTTCCAGAGCTCGTCGTATTTGCATGCCTTTAATGTACTCCTGTCTTTTTCCTATTCCACTATTTTTGTTACCTAAAAAGGTGAAGTACATATGTACAACGATGAACATATTAAACTCATGAAGTGATTCTTGTTAAAAAAAGAAAATTGCTAAAAATTTAACAATAAATAAATAATCCATATTAACATATTTTAAAAAATTGAAATGAAGATATATCAATGATGAATATATGGTAGGATTAACACGCACACACGTATAGATCCACTCTAGATCCAAAACGCAGTGTCACCATAATGAGCAGATGAGCCAAACAAAGATTAAACAAGTTTATTTGGGCAAGGGAATTAGAAATATTATATTGTACTGCATTTGCATTATTGGTAGCGTAGTCCTGAGTCCAACATCTCATGGGTAGGAAAAAAAGGGTACACACAAATGGCCTCATTTCCCTTGGTTCAGTAGTCTTATCTACCATAGATCCTGAGCCATCAAAGTAACTAGGTCCTACATTAGGCCATTTTCTGCCATGATTCCAGTAATGAATTGTCTCGTTCTGGCAATTGAGGATTAAGCTAGAGAAACCTAGTGATGGGAATTTGTGGACATGCACACAATATGTCTAGTACGGGGATACCCAAGACTGGCATTGATTCGTACCAAGCCTATAGGTGATAGGTTATGTTAGAGAGTGGGTAGTACACTATCTTTGGCCCATTGTGCGAATGGAGTGGTGAAAGTCCTTTTGCTCTGATTTACTATGGCCCCCACTGGCCATGCTAGGAGAGTTTCACAGTCCTAGGTTTGGTTACGCTCGTCAATACCCAAGACTAGGAAAGAAGGCTGGTGATAATCGTATGAGCGAGGTTCTTTGACTGATGTTGCATTTGCATAGAAGGTTGCCCTATTCTCCTAGCACTTTATATCGTACTGGTGTACACAATCTCTAGAACTAGCTTATTATGATTAGCATGGATTTATTCTTCTCCTGCTTTTACTACTAAGGTTTATTGTTTTGTGTTCAGACGCGAGGTTATGTTCAGACGCGAGGAAGGGATGAATCTTTTGTCATCATCTAGGGAGTTGAGTTGGATTTTCAGAATTGGGTGTGGGGTTATGGATATGCTAGAATGGCTACAAAGTGTAGCACCGAGCACAAATTAATAATTTGGGAAGGGGAACATAAAGTAGTTTGGGCAAGACCTTACCTCAAGGTATTCATGAATTTTGCAACGGTCCTGTGGTTGAGGGTGGTGCAGCGACCAGGAGTCTGTGGAGGAGGCAGCAGACACTAGTCCACAAAATATCTGTGTTGACGGCTAAAACAGGTCTGTGTTGGCGGGCCGAGCACCTGCCAGCAACTTTGAATCAGCACAAATGACGTCTGTGCTGGTGGGTGCTCGCCCGCCAGCACAGACCTCTCTGCGTGGTCTGTGTGGTGGATGCTTTCTGTGCTGGCGGGTAGTTACATCACCCACCAGCACGGATGGTTTCTGTGCTGGCGGGTGGTTATGTCACCTGCCAGGAATATGTATTTT
The DNA here is from genome assembly GCF_000263155.2 of Setaria italica. Classification (NCBI taxonomy): domain Eukaryota; kingdom Viridiplantae; phylum Streptophyta; class Magnoliopsida; order Poales; family Poaceae; genus Setaria; species Setaria italica. Next base: position 20,138,360 of record NC_028450.1, on the reverse strand, counting down.
TCAATCCAATATATTATTTCTCGTGAGTTATTTATAATTTCTATTTCCCGCAAGTTGTTAGCCGTCAAATTGGAATATGTATCTCCAACCACATAACAACAAACTTGAATAATAAATAATTCACATTATTCAAAACTACATTGTACATAATATATAATTCACATTATTCAACAAACTTGAATATAAATAATTCACATAATTCAACATTTGGAATAGATCTATTCTTTGCCACGCTAATATTAAAACTACTAAGTCCATCTACGAAGATCTTTGCATTCGTCCGCCATCAACATGCCATCTTTATCAAAGAATGCTCCAACCTCATGACAAATCTCGCGTTGGATGAACCTCGCAATGTACCTACAAATGTTGTCAATGTGACTGTTTTCAAGCGCCGCACCGTGAGTTTTGATCCTAGGCATCTACAGGTATACAATAAATGAAGATTAGGATGTATTACCATTAGGAAGTTAGCATATGGCAGTGTATAAGAGACTTACGTCTTCAGGGTTCGTCCGGTACCTCCCATTGTTTCTAAGGAACTCGCACACGTAATATCCGCATAGCGCAGTACCGGGAGGTTGCTTGTGGCACTCCAATCAAATAGAAAAATGATGAGTTATTATTAATAACAAGTCTACATTATATGAAAAAATAAGTTTTTATGTTCTTACGAATCTATGATATATTATTTTCATAGCTTTTTTCCTTTTTTTCATCGTGTTCCCCGCCTTTTAGTATGTAAAGCTTGTACGCACTTTGAGGATATGAAGATAAGAGTTAGTAATACAACTTAGGTGCATAGAATGTCAACATGCATTTAAGTACTGCCAAGGAATGTATTACTTTTGTATAATATCTATGAATTCCTTGTAACTATCTCTTCTAAATCTGGCTGAGTCGAGGACCACTGCTTCTTCTACCTTGGGTAAAATCTGGATGCAAATCCAGTGATCTCTACATTATATTAAAATAATTTATATTATAGACAGCATTAAATAGCACCAAGAATAGGTCGCTCAGGTACCTGACATATAAAATAAATACGTATGTATTTAAAACTCGTGTATGCAATACATGTGAACTTACAAGCACCATACGGTAATGAGATTCACGTCGAGGTGTTGTCAATGGTAAAGTCTGTGCAAATCCTCAAAATCGATCATTATATGGTAATCGAGAACACCAAGGAAAACCTTATTTGGGACACGCGCGGTGATTGATCGAATGCCTTGCTTCATTGCATTCATGATCCATCCATGTAGCTTATTTAGTTCCCATGGACCCTCCAGGAAATCCCACTGATACATCTCTGGGACTTCATTTGATGCAAAGCAATTGAGGTTTTCATCCTTTTCCTTTTGCCGAGAGGCCCCGCAAGCTACAGATTTCTCACTGGAAGATGAAGCCTTCTTCAATTCGTTTAAAAACTTGTCGACTTCTTTTAATGGAGCCTTGTGATCATATGTGCTGACCATACGAGGTACCGCTGGCCTCTGGGGAAGTGGAGATGCCGGCGAAGGTGATGTTGGATCAATAACTTGTAAATCATCTACCCGTTCATCGCTTTGGAGTAGTGATGTCCAATCATCCTCATTGAGACCTTCTAGAACAGGTGATAGCATTGGTTGCTCGCCCTCATTGGTAGATCCCTACACATGTGACTGCGTCGGCTGCTCCGTCTCAACATTTGAATCTAGCAGGGGTACATCTTGGCTCGGTCATGAGGTTTCTGGTGATGCATTATTCAAAATGATATCTTAGCGATGCCACAATATGTACTGGTTCATCACATCACCGAGAACCTCAATCCCCTCATCATTAGGGATGTCAATCTTGCATGACCAATCCAACACCGTAACAACTTGCAGCCAGGCGTATTTTGGCTGGGGTTCCTTTGGGAACACATGACCCATTACTGCCATGCCAGTTGCGACCTCTCGAAACTTATTTTATTTCTTTCCATAAGGTATCACCAACTTGCATGGTGTATCCACTTGTATTTTGTCAATGGGATACCTCGCGTTTGCAATGGAGCCAGCACTACTCGGAGCAACGAATCCTGTGTGGGCAAGCTGCATGGTTGGTTCTGCCTATCGTTGACCATCGAATACTGTCGGGTCAGCCCTTGTTTGTAGTTGCTGGCTAGCAAAGAACTCAATCAACTCCTGCTTGGCAATTTCTCTCATCTTCTCTTCAATGCTTTTCTTATAACGGTCGCGCTTCCTGTAGCTTGCTTGGTTGTTGTGGAATGCTTTACCCCAGGGCAATGATGATGACGTCCCTTGAACACATCCAGAGTGCTCCACGGTTCCAATTGCGGCGGTTAGCTGATCTTTCTCCCTGTCCAACTTAAAAGGACCCTTCTTTTGTGCCTCGGCGAGCTATTCCAACCTCGCATAAATTTCATCTATTGGGTGTTTGAATTTAACCTTGCCGTCGGGTGTTATTATTGGAATTCGAGCTAGTACCCAATTCCTGCTACACTTATCCAAGCTATCATCCAGTTTTTTAAATCTATTTATATTGGTTAGTCGACTGAGTCTTGCTGAGTACCCTCGTACTTAAGGGATCCTCATTGTTGTTTCAGAAACTCAGTAGGAGACCGCTAACGGAGAAGCCCCAAAGAATTAGGGTACCATATGAGTCTCAAGATACTCTAGAATAAAAACTCAGCTGTTTATTTATTTGCTTGGAGGGTTTATGATTTAAACTCTTAGTACTGCTCTAACGTGCACTGTTAAGTTTGTTTCAAACTATGGTTTGTAATAATCCGTATCTCGATATGTTTGTAAAAATGTAATATTTGTTGATGCTTTCCCATCGTGGAAGTGATCCTGATGTATGGCTATAGACACGTCGTGGATGTTTTGAGGAGTCCTAGGGACACTTGACGGACTACCAGACTTACACTATTTTAAGTGCGTTTCGTATAATTGCTGTTCTAACAGTGTTAGGCGCACTTAAGCCAATTTAAGTTGGGCACCACACCCAGGTCGCTCATGCGGAATGTTTTCATCATCTCCGCCTTGAATTGCTTCAGTGATGTGTCATTGCCACCAGTGATGATGAGGTCATCAACGTACATTCCCATGATCAGTCGCTGTTCACCGTTGCCGCGAGTGTACATCTTGTTAGTGTTTTATACCCGGCAACCTACCAAGGGTTATCTCGAGGTAGGAGATTGGTTGGTGGGGAATCGCCGGACCTGGAGCCTGATGGTAAAAGCGAGGACACAAGACACAGATTTATACAGGTTCGAGCCACCAGAGTAGCGTAATACCATACGCCATGTTTGGGGTGTTGTATATTGCACCCTGCACTTGGGTGTTGTTTGGTGTTGGTTGTGGTCTACTGAGCTAGGTACCCCTACCCTCCTTTATATATCCAGGGGGCAGGATTACTAGTCGGTTACATGTAGGAGTCCTATTAGGATTACAAGGTATGAGTCCTAGTAGGATTACAAGATATGAGTCCTATTAGGATTGCAAGCTATTAGGATGACAAGGTAGGAGTCTAACTTCTTCTTTCCTTGCGGGTACCTGGGGATCTATCCCCGACAAGCCCCCGAGCGCTTCGTAGTGCATAGCCTCCAAATACTTTTCAGATCCTCGCCGAGTAGTTGGTGCTCCTCAAGTACTTTGTCTGGCTAAATTTTCAAAATTCCTCAAAACTGCCACAAGGCTATGATGTGCTCAAGCTCTTGATCATCTTGATTTTGTAATTTCATCTTTGGAATGTGATATGGAGGGCAGCAAAAGTCGCACTCTATATGGAGTAGCCCCAGTACCTTAGGTTGAATCGAAGAATCAGGCTGAGTCATAATCATCTTGAATCTTCTTACTTCGTCTTGAAAAATTAACCGTTGGGTGTAGCTTATCAGCCCCCGAGCTCCCAAGCCTTGAATTGATTGGAATAATCAATTCAAGGGTCTAGCAAGCTTGGTCTTCGTCATCCAAGTAGTTTTGCGGCGTCCAACCCCTGAGCTTTTAAGGGTAGGTGAGCCGTAGGAGCCACATCAAGCCCCTGAGCATAGAGTCTAGTGAATCCATTGGATATACGCCCAGTAGTAATTGGCGCCTAGCTCCCGAGCTTGGGAGCTAGCGGAGCCACTAGAGGTACGCTGAGCGGCTGGAGAGTCGTTGTAACACATCAGGTGTTTAACTTGAGTAATTAATCTTAATCACTTGCATAACAAGAGCATAAGCATCTCACATGTGCATTTTAACTTTTAATGATTGTTGTTAGCAAATGATTGCTTATGATATGCCTTTGCCTTGAAATGCATTTCTATGGAGGGTTTATGTTTTTCTTGTGTTTTAAATAATATTAAAAGGCGTAGATAAGAAAGATATGAAACTTATGCTCAATTATAGTTGGGAGTGTTAAAAGGTTCAATTAAACAGTTGACTGAGTGTTTATATTAATTTTCATTAAACAGTTGACCTTTGACCAACATAAAAGTTTCAGTATAATATTTATAATTTCATCTAGGTATGTTGTGATGGTGTGAAAACAAAGTTTAGTTGTTCAAAAACCCTGTCAAACTTTGATCAAACCCTTGTTTTCAGCTTCACCTAGAAATTGTCTGAAAAAACTATCCCAAAGTGCTCACAATGACACCAAGTTCTCTCCAAGTTTTTTATCTAAACTTTTCAAATTTATTTCTGGAAATTGCAGCCCTATGTTCAAAAGTGACATGCACATAGAGCTTGAACTTTGCAATCAACCGTTAAGTCCTCAATTGAAGATCGAAATTGGCCAAAATCCATATTTTTCCAACCTCTGAAAGTTCACTGAAGTTCATATTTTTCCTTAACTTTGAACTCCCATATCTTTCAAACCTTAGGCCGTTGTACCAAACACCTTTACTATAAGGGCCTATTTGGAAAGGGGGTGTTAAACTTTAGCACCCCACTTTTAGCATCATTTTAGCACATTGGCTCCCAAACAGGGATGCTAAAAGGTGTGTGCTAAAGTTTAGCACCCCCATTTTCTTTAGCACATCAAAGGGGTGCTAAACTTACTAAACCTATTAAAAGTGGTCCCCAATCCACACTTTCTGTAGTTGCCACCCCCCTCTCTCCTCCGCTGCCCCTATTCTTCCTTCAGCATCGCGTCTTTCCCGCATCTCATCCGCCCCTCCCGCATCGCATCCTCCCCTCCTACTGCCATCTCCTCCCGCTAGCCATCCATCCTGCCGCCATGCCCTATCACCGGTCCTTCCCTCCCGTCACCTTCCCCTCCCACCCTTTCTCCCCTCACGCCACCATCCCCACCCGCAGGTCCTCCCCTCCCACCCTTCTTTGTCTCCTCCCCATGCCACCCCCAGATCCACGGCATCCATGCCGCCAGGAGTGCGCCGTGTTGCCCTGAACCCTTGCCCGTGGCTCATGGACGGCCACGGCGACGATGGGTTGCATGACCTTTTCTCCCAGGCGGATCCACCTTTCCCCGCCAGCGGCTTCGACTTCTTCTCACAAGCTGAATCTTTCGGAGCTCCTCGTGATGGTTTGCAGGCCTTGGATCTCAACTCGCAGGCCGAAGATTTCCCCAACCTAAACTCCTACTCCGAAATGCTTCAGGGAGACGGAGCACCCCGGGGCCACGACAGCCGTACCCTCGGCTTACGCGTGCCTCACAATAGAGGAAGAGGCGGCGGCAGTAGCAGAGGCACCGGCGGTAGCAAATGGGGTGCCGACAGCAGAGGGGGTGGAGGGCGTGCAACGAGGTCTCTGTTCGTTGGTTCCTTGCCCGAGGGTGCTGCCGGTAGCAAAGGACGTGGCGGAGGGCGTGCCGGTGGTCGTGGAGGAACAGCCAGTGCTGATGATGCAGTGCCCTTTGGTGGAGACAATATGGTTGATTTTGATGAAGAAAACAGCTACGGTGGTGCACAGAATGTGGAAGTTACTTTCCCTAGCTCCGAGGTAATTTGTTGCACTCATCCTCTTCTTCATGCTTATGTAGTTTTGATGTGATATAAATATGAAATATGTGGCTGCTTAGAATGTGAAATATATGCTTAGAATGTGCAATGTTGTAGTCTGTTTAGTGTGTGATGGTTCAATTCAGACTTGATAAATGTGTGGCATCAGTGATAGATTTGAGAATGGTTTGATCTGTTTATGCAATGTCTATGACTAGTTCATGAAATGCAGTGGCTAATAGATTTGGTTTCCTATGTTTGTGTTATGCACTAGATAAAAGCTGACAACGCACAATGGTCAGAACGAAATACAAATGTGTTGTGTGATTTATGGGTTGAGCAAATTAGAGCAGGCAACTGTAACAAAGGCACCATGTCTGCAAGAGGTTACAAGACAATTGTTGAGAAATATTACATGGTCACTGGTTTGAAACATGACAAGTTGCAGTTTAGGAACAAAATTACTCAACTAAAAATTGTGTATTCCTTCTAGAAAGAACTTCAAAAGCAGAGTGGCCTTGGAAGGAAGGCTGATGGTACTGTATCTACCCCAGATTGGTGGTGGAAACAAAACGCAAAGGTGAGGGGCATTCACTATATTTGCATGCAGTTAGCAGTCACTTTATTTGCATTCCTATGTAACCTCAAAATCCATTTGATTTGGTAGGGAAAATATAGTGAATGTAGGAAATTACAGGATGGTGTTCTAGAGTACATTATCAGCTAGAGGAAATGTTCCATGATGTTGTAGTGGATGGGTCTACCTCTTATGTGGTTGGAGTTGAAGAGAAAGAGGAACAAGATGGTGAAGATGTAGAGGAAGAGGATGCTGAGCAAGATGGGTTGTTTCATGACTTTGAGGATAGCCCAATCAGCAATAACAACAGAAAGAGAGGAAGTAGCAATAGCACCAGGTCCACTACCACTAGTCTTGGAAAGAAATCCAAAAGCCCTATGCTTAAGATGATGACCACTCTAGTTGATAAATTGACTACCTCTAAAGATACTAATGATAACATATTCAGGAATGTGGGGAAGACTCTTGCTACCACTATCAATGAGAAAAGACAGAAACTAACCAAGATGCAAGAGATGGCACAGTCTGTTAAGAAGTGCCAGGAGTTGGCTTTAGAATGTGGAGCAACCCCTGAGACTGTAGAATTCTATGCAGGCAGACACTTATTCAAAGATCCATATGAGAGGGAATTCTTCAGCAACATACCTATGGCGGAACCGCTCAACTTAAACAAGCTTAAGTGCGCCTAATCGCTGTCAGAATAGCAATTATCCGAAATGCACTTAAAACAGTGTAAGTCTAGTAGTTCGTCGAGTGTCCCTAGGACTCCTGGAAACATACACAACGTGTCTCATAGCCATACATCAGCATCACTTCCACGATGTGAAAGCATCAACAAATATTACATTTTTACATACATACCGAGATACGGGTTATTACAAACCATAGTTTGAAACAAACTTAACAGTGCAGGTTAGAGCAGTACTAAGAGTTTAAATCATAAACCATTCTAGGCAAATAATTAAACAACTGAGTTTTTATTCTAGAGTATCATGAGACTCGTATGATACCCTAATTCTTTGGGGCTTCTCCATCAGCGGTCTCCTGCTGAGTTTCTGAAACAACAGTGAGGATCCCTTGAGTACGAGGGTACTCAGCAAGACTCACCCGACTAATCAATATAAATAGATTTAAAAAACTGGATGATAGCTTTATGGTGTACTGGCTGACTCATATTTTACGAAAAAGCTTACTATTAGTGGAACCGTGGTTTTGTTATTTTATTACAGTTTGGTTTTTTTCCTAACCAATCTAGATGAATAAAATATTTCAAGCAATCAAGTGGGACTAAGTCATACAGCATATTAATTCCAGGAAAAATATCATATTCAACTGGATTACACTATGATGCTTAACGATGATCAAGTGCATTCATGTCCGAGAATTGCGGCGATCCGGACCGATTTACATCCTGCAGGAGATAACTGACGACCAGCCATGCACAACTATACGGGTTGCGCACAACAACCTTTCGATTAGCCATACCCAAAGATTGGGAATATGACTACCTGAACCTAGGGACGCACCCCCACATAGGACCCTACATCTGGCCTGATCTCCATGTGAGTTTCAAGCTATGCCCCTGCCTTTCCACTGCACGCCAAGCACGGGTACGAAATATTCCCGATTAGAGAGCCAACTAACCTACTGGGCTTTACTGGTCCCATACCCAGTAAGCAACCAGGTAAATTCACTTGATCAAATGTTAAGACAACGAACGGACCTTAACCAAATTAACTTAGGCAGACAGAATTACCATCTCTAGCTTTTGTCCACATTTCCAAATTCCAGGCTATTTTCCTTGATTAACATGTATGACCAAATTAACCTTAGAGCTGAGTAACCAAAGTTACTCACAGGTATCTAAGCACTGCTAAGCATAGGATAGTTACTAATTAGTTGAACAGGTGGCAAAGATATCCTCTAAACAAGGTAGGATCATGCACAAAAGTGGTTTGCAATCAACTCCTAGACTTAATGCAATCATAAAGAAATAACCAATATATGGACTCATGAATAATAATTTCTGAAATTAGATAGGTGTAGATGCTCTGAGGCTTGCCTTGATCCACAAAAAGGTTAGCATTTTCAGACGATCCTGCCTCACAAGGGATCAACTCAATGACCTCCTCAAACTCCGAAGGTTTTTCAGAGAATTGCAAGAATTCTGCATCTGGAGCTTCAGTATCTATGATTGAGTACATGCAGGAGTTAGAGATGCAAACTTTTTAAACACAAGACTATACAACTTTCCTTCATGATAAAGTTGCAAGCCAACAATAACTGTACAACTTATGTTTATGATAAAGTTGCAAGCCAACAAAACTCTACCCATAAAGATTAACCCACAATTTTAGTTTTGTTTAACTAACCTAACTTAAGCCTTTTCTTTTAATTAGAAAAGCATTAAAAATATTTTTTAATCTTAAAACTTAATTCCTATGGATTAATAATAGTTTGTGAATAAGAAAGTATTATTCAATATTTTATGCATTTAAGAAAGGTCAAGTATTTACTTAAATACCTTAAATAAAGGTACTAAATAAATACCTAATTTTTATTATCTTTTCCTAGGGTTTAAGAATTTTAATGGATAAAGGAAAATAAACCAAACCTAACAAATTAGTTTCAGTAATTTTGGACAGTTCTACAATTTCTAGTGAATTAAATGGTGAAACAGGCATTTAAATCTATTTCTAAAAACTAGAAATCCTATACTTATCCAAAACCCCCCTGAAAAACCTTCCTCACTCACCCCCGCCCTACCCCTCTCTGACTTCCATGCGAGCTCGAGTCAGCACACAGTACCCCTGGCTTTGACCGTGGGTACCGGTGCGGGTAGGGGCCCTAAGTCGCCGGTGGTGAGGTTTCTGATGATGGGACTTGGCTAGCTCGACTCGCCTCGATGATGCGCACACACTGTTGGTGGTGTTGGGGTGGCTCGACCGGCGACGGCGACGAACGGTGGCAAATAGTGGGTGGAGCGGCGGCGCCAGGGTTCCCGGTGGTGGGTGGCTTAACGGCGGCGACTCTATGGCAACAAGCTCGCTCAGAAGCTTTGCCTCGACCAACAACGCACAGCGCATGCCTAAACCTAGGCTCCCTATGGCCGAAGCTAGAGGTTCACCTACGGTGGCCATGGCAGCGGCGGACACGGGACGGTGACGACGTTCCGGCCACACCGGCCACACCCCAAGCCAACAAATAGGTCCTACACCATCTATGGCTCACGCGTGACCCACCCGTGCCCTCAGACGACAACCTTAGCCCTAGCAACCAAGACTTCCACGCCAGCGGGTTCCCTACCGAAACAAAGCAGTGGTCGGGCGCGAAGAAGACGATGGCGGAGCGGCATTGCAGTAGAGAAGGTGGAGCGGCTGCTAGCAGCGGAGGTGCAGGATTCTCAGGCAAAGCTTTAGGTGGAGGGAAAGGGTCGGCGGTGGATGGACGGCGGAAACGATCTAGTCGGTGCGGAATCATGAAACGGAGGGGCGTGGGGTATGAATGTGATGATGGTGGAGCCATGCACGAGAGGAATCGAGGAGAGAGGCGGCAGAGCTGCGGAATCGGCCACGACGGCTCTACTGTGCTCTGTTCTTGGCCGGGGAAAAGAAAGAAGAAAGGGCGGCGTAGTAAATGGATGATATTGACGAGCGGGAGCAGTACATATATGAAGTTTCTACCGCGCGCATTTCCGCCACCTCCTCCCTGCTTGTGTGCTTGCGTGGACACGGACGTGGCACGGCAACGTCATGCTGGCCGGTGAGCAGAAGTGTCGCAGTGCTGCGCGCCTCCTCCTCCTCTATTTCTCTTTTCCTCCTTTTCTCCTTCCCAACCAAAAAATTCAGCTCAAGAATTCGTCCAAATTCCAAACCAAACTCTCCAATTTCCTTTAGGAAAACTTGTAGGGAATCGCACATACTCTGTTTGATAGATTTGCTCCAAGTTTAAAAAGTCGCTCTAAGACCCTAAAATTTTGGCTTCAATGTTCGGGCAAAACTGAAGCTGTTAACTGAATCGAACGATTCAGTTTCGTCAGCTATTCCGAAATGACCATTTACTCTTCTTTGAGTTCGATTTCAAATGCACAAACTTATTCCATTTTGTTCAACCCTCACCTATCTTTGTTCAGCAGCTAATAAGGATCTCATTGTGCACATAATCTCATATATCTTTCACACTAAATTTCTCAGGAATTTGCACCAAAAACTGCTAAACAACACTGTTTTTCTAGGACTTAAACAAAATTCCTCTGACACCATACAGTTTCAATCTTTGGGCTGTTAGAAAAATTTCAATTCCTACTTATCCTTGTCCAACAACACCTTCCATACGTTCCTTGATCCTCATAGCCCATTTGAGCTCAAAAACCCTTCAAGGTTTATATGGAAAGGTTTTCAGAAACAAATTTCAAACTTACTTACTGTCACAAATTTTCAGACTTCGGAATATTTCAGCTGCTATGCTGAAATAAGCTCAACTTCCCATCTTTCAGCTTCATTTAAAATTCAAATCCTTCACTTTCTTTGGCCAAAAATATATCCCAACGACTCTCCATAGGCCATACCTCATTCATGTTCCATAATATCTACCCACTTCAATGAAAGATGCTTCAGAAACTAATTTCAAAATGGGGTCCTCATTGCCGTTTTCAGAATTGCCTATTTTCAGATTTTGAATAGTACTCAATTTCTTCTCATTTTGATTTTGTATTTGAAGTATTTTTAGCTTGAATTTAACTCTAAACTTCTTTCCTTTATATTTGTAGTACCTTTTAGGCTTGATTTCTCATTTTTGCCTATTTTTACCAAATTTAAATATCAAATTTGAGATTTGACCAAATTTGGCTCAATATTGACCTTAGCCCAAATTACTTTGTTTTTAAGCCAAGCTTCACCATTAACTCCTTATTACCATTCTTAAGTTATTTATTAACATTGGGTGTTACAATACCTACTTTTCAAGGAAGGCTGATTCACTTGAAGAGATATTGCAAGGAGAACAATATTGTTTAGTTAGTAGTTGCCAGTGATCCTATGTAGTGACTGTTTGAATAATTATAGTTCTTTTTATGTACTAAGTGTGGGTGTTTGAACATGAACTGGTTGGACTATGATATATTTGTGGCTGTTTGATATAAATCTGGTTGGACTATGATACATTTGTGGCTGTTTGAATTAAATTTGGTTGAATTATGCTATATTTGTGGCTGTTTGATATAAATCTGGTTGGACTATGATACATTTGTGGCTGTTTGAATTAAATTTGGTTGAATTATGCTATATTTGTGGTTGTTTAAATGATGATTTCATATATTAATGTTTACTGATAAGCAAACTGACATGTTTTTGGTTGGTGACTTAGGATGGTAATGACAGTTCTTCAAGTGATTCTGATGAGGACTTTTCAAATGAGGTTCATACTTTCATGAAGATGGCACTCATGATTGGTATGTACTACGATACTTACATGGACAAAGCTCCAAGGAGGGTAGACACTATACCGGGCATAGAATGGGTACACTAAACACTGTCTAGTACAACCTCTTGCTACAACATGTTTAGAATGTCAAACCCATTATTTTATCAGCTGCATGACTTGTTGGTCAAGACGTATGGTTTGAGGGCAACTAGAGGAATGTCAACGATGGAGGCTTTAGGAATGTTCCCAGTCACTTAGACAAATTGAGGACCGGTTCGTAAGGTCATTGGAAACATTAAGTTGTACATTCGATAGTGTTTTGTGTAGTGTTATTAAGCTAGCAGTAGATATTATTAAGCCAAAGGACCAAGAATTTAAGATTGTGCACCAAAGATTGAAAAACCCTCAGTTTGCTCCATATGTCAACAATTGTATAGGAGCTATAGATGGGACACATGTACCAGTTGTGGTGCCAAACGGTAAGGTGGTTCAGCACACCAGGAGATATCGATATCCCACACAGAACGTGCTGGCTATTTGTGACTTCGACATGAGGTTCACATTTGTTGTGAGTCGATGGCCTTGATCGATTCATGATATGAGAGTCTTCAATGATGCCGTAACCAAATATGGTGACAAGTTTCCACATCATCCTCCAGGTACACTACTTTTTATATGATATTGTCTTCATTTGTACAAGTATGGTGTCAACTTCATTAACCTCATGAAATTGTCTTCATTTATAGGCAAGTTTTACCTAGTTGACTCAGGATATCCTAACCATCCGGGTTACCTTACACCTTACAAAGGTACGAAGTATCATCTTCCGAAGTTTCGAAGTGGCCTAATGCCAAAAGGTATGAAAGAAACCTTTAATTATGCACATTCGTCCCTTAGAAATGTTATCGAGAGGTCCTTTGGAGTGTTGAAGATGAAGTGGAGGATTTTGTTGGGTATACCAAGTTTTCCAATGCACAAGCAAAGCAAAATAATAGTAGCATGCATGGCAATTCACAATTTCATTCGAGAGAATGATATGGCCGATAGGGCCTTTGATATGTGCGATCGTGATGAAAATGTTGTTTCTATGGCCAAAGTATCAAACTCTAAAGGACATGCGATGAATACCCAAGCAGAGGAAGAAGGTCGTAATATGAATGAATTTCGTGATGAAATAGCTAATGGTTTGTACAATAGATCGTAGCTTATTTGTATGGTTGTGTTGTAATGACATTGACATTGGACAATGCAAATAATTTGAATGTATTTCTCCTTCACTATTATGAAATGAAGCCGGCCAAATGAGAGAAAAAAATAAGTGAAATACATATGAGCGCAGGAGCAAGGACAGGTCCTTGGCGCTGGTCCTTGGTGCCAAAAAAACAGCGCTGGACATTGGCACCAAAAAAAACCAGGGCATGTAGGAGGGGTAGTGTGCCAGCCATTAAGAGGAGTAAATAGGGGCAATGTTGTCATTTTCCATCAAAGGTGCTAAAGTTTAGCACACCATCCAAACACCCCAATGTGCTAAACTTTAGTACTCCATGAGTGCTAAAATTTAGCACAGGGTATCCACACAAGCCCTAAGTTGTAGAGGTATACTTGGTCGACAATTGTGCTATACAGTCGATGTATAGGTTAGGCAAAGGATTTTAGAGTTTTCATCACTCGAAATTAGCTAGTTGGAAGTTCGTTCGCAAGTTAACTAAATCGCTGGTTCAGTCGGTCATGGCCGACCGTCGCAAGGCGATCGTCAACATGCGGCGTCATTCTTCTGCTGCGGCACCACGACTACGGCCAGTGCTCACCCACTTCTCCTCTTCCTTCTCCTCTAAGCAACCCCAGCCTCTCTGCTCTACCTCTCTCGCATTCATCTCTTTCTTCTTTCTTAGGACAGAAACACCAAGAACCTGAGCTCCTCCCACCACTGGCCAAAGACTCCCACTCCCCTCCGCCATTTTCAAATCACCACCGCCCACAGCTACCTGACCCTCCTAGATACCTCCTCCACCACTTTTTGCCCTGCGTCATTGCCCCTAGCACCGGGGATTGAAGCCCCTGCGCCTGTCATTGCCACCACCCGCCTAAGCTCCACCCCACCATCGAACCCCATCCTCCCGGCCCTCTCTTCTCCAACCACCCAACAAAACCGAACCTAGGTGAGCCCCTAGACCTCAGGCTCTCGCAAACTCACCGTCTCGACCATGTTTCCACGCCCGTTCCTGAGCTCACCGCCGTGTGTTGCACCGTTGTTGTCGTGGGCGAGGTTAGGGTTAGGGATTCGGGGAGAAAAGAGGGGGATCAGGTGCGTTAGGAGGTAGGCAAGCTTTAGGGCAGTCATTGGAGAGGGAGGCAAGGCCACCATGCCGGCACCGGTGCACCGCCACCGCTTGCTGTGGGCGTGCAGGAGAAGAGGTAGGAGAAGGGTATGGGTGTAAGAAAAACAGAAGTCTGGGGGGTTACCAAGGAATGTTCGGGTTTAAGTGTAAGGTGGGGGTTATTCACAGGGGTTTTGTGCAAGATCTAGGGGTTGTGTTGTAAAGGAGAGGGTAGATCTGCTAGGAGAAAATGTTTTCTGAGAACTTAGCTACGAAGTGCTTTTTCTTTTTCATCTCTTAGTTTTGGGTTGAAAAAGGCTAAAACTTGTGAAATCCATATAAAATCATATAAAAATTATAAAATGCAAAATAATTTCTTTTAGATTTCTAATGCTCTATCGTATCTATAAAAAATACCTGTTTGTATGAAATATATGATTATATTGTTGTATAAAATGCATGTTGTTTCACCTCCTTAATTTGGAACAAATATCTCTAGTGCTTGTTGTTGGGGGGAAATATTAACGATCTCCTAAACACCGCTTAAAGAAACAATTATGAGACAATCATGAAGGCCCAGTTTCACCCGGGATAACGAAATCGCCATCAAGCCCAACATGAGTGGGACTCCGCCTCGCCCGACCACGGTCCCGGGGTCGGGAGCGTCTGACCTCCTGCCGCGAGGCTCCGCCTCGTCCGACCACGACCCCGGGGTCGGGGGTGCCCGACCCCTCGCCACAAGGTTCCGCCTCGCCCGACCCTGGGCACGGGGGTCGGACTCACTGGGGCCCCCAGGACGGATATCCTCCTCGGGCGCGGACCGAGTGATCAGGGTAACGATCCCGTGGGTCCCCCTTGTCGACCTCGTCATAAATGCGCCGCAGGCCTAGCAGGAAGAAGGATGACCGCGCTCCTCATGCAACCCGCTGCAAGTACCCACGCACGACCACACTGTATAAGCTACAGTACCGGCGGCTTCCTTCCATTCGCCGCAAGGTACTCATGGCCTGCGCCGTTCGGAGCAGAAGGAAGACCGGCCCGTTCTTGGGTCCCGCGCGCCCGGCAGCAGGGATGTGACGCCCGCTCTCCGCGAGCCATCATCAGGACGGCAGCATCCGCCGTCCCTCCCAACGGACACCAGAGTAGCGACGAAACGCCCTCATCATGACCCGGCGCCTACGGACGCCGAAGGGGCTATCTGTAGGGCATGACGACAGTTGGCGCACGGCCGCCCTCCTCCTCCAGCATACACGCCGGTAGACGCCGAAGGCCGGCGAGGGCGCCGGGCGCCTAGGAACTTGGTTCCTCCCTTCGTGTTGTATTTTTACCGTACTACATTTAAACTCTTTACTACCCTCATCACCCGGTCTCTCCTGTAGCCCCGGCTGTCCCCTTACGATATAAAAGGGGGATCGGGAGCCAGAGACAGGGGATCGGGTTCTTCTCCCTCGAGACAAGAGTACACTCACACATTCCCTTAGAGCACGGGCACCTTTCAAGAGACCTGGGATCAGTCCCTCTCTCGTCAATCTGTAACCCCTACTACAGAACCCCGCGTGGGCAATACGAGCATCCTCGATACTGGACGTAGGGCTTCCCTTGCCCGAACCAGTCTAACCCCGTGTCTCCCACGCCACCATCTGAAGCCTTACGCGCATAAAAGAAATTTACTAGTCTAAGTCTAGATCCGCAAATCTTGACAACGACACTTGTAAAATCCTTATAAATTCACATTACTATATTTCAGTATTGAAAACCATTCTGGGAAGTTTGTAGCACTAAAATGATGGTAGAGCTTTAGTTATAATTCATTGTTCACATATGTAGTTTTGCAATGTTTGATTTTAAAAAAAATTCTATGGTAGTCCAATCATGCTGATATTTTTACAGTAATGTGTTTGTGTGATGAGTGAGCTCCTGTAAATGATTCATATTTAGTTAACAAATAATCCTTCATGAATAATTATACTTGCTATGAGCTAGTTTGATTTATTAAAAATACTTGTTGTTGAGATTAGGACCTAATTATTTTTTATGCTCTCCATTAACAGTATGTTAATCCATAAAAATGTTGTTAGCAGAATCTTAATGGTTGCTTGTATATGTCATTTATTTGGCCTCTAGTAGATATTTGCTATAGTTTCACTCTTAAGCATGTTTACTTAAGATCTTGTTGCCATCATAGTGTGCTAATTACTTGTTTAGTACATGGTATTTATGCCATGCTGCAACTAAAGTTACTGAAATGTTTTGGCTTAAGTTTGATAATTGAATGTGTCACATGAAAAGCTCTAGTTAATTCTTTTACACCAATCATGTTTCTTTTTGTAGATAACGATATGTTTTATGCTCTATTTTGATTTTTAAAATGCTGCATGATTGAGTTGCTGCACTATTTAAACTTGAAGTTATGCATGTGTCATCGCTTTTCCAATGAACTCATACATATGCATTGTCATGTAGACAACCCGCTAGCAGATGGATTATATGAATTGATCACCAAGTCCGAGAGTTAGCCGCGTGAAGTCTCACAAGATGAAGCCCCATAAGACCTGGACCAAAGTTCAGAAGAGCTTGAAGCTAGCATAGAAGGCAAGCACCGGAGCATGAACGCTAACTTCAAAACTATGCAATGTTCTTACTTAAGTAATTTTATGAATTTAAGTTCCTAGGTGTTGATTGAAACCAAAGTTGCATGATCCCTAAGACTCCCAAGTTCAAATACTAGCATGTGTAAGTCGATAGAAATACCATGCTTAATTAAGAATGGTAGAAGTCGAGTGATTACCTGTCACTCATGAGAAATAGGTCTTTTACTAGTTATGTTAAATTTGAAATGAAATGATCCACATGAGAAAAGTTGGAGACTGGGTGGAGATAGAAATGTTGATGTTGTTGTTGTTGGTTGCGCTCCGCCTGTGTCAATTAAGACATGTCTGTTGTTGGCCCCGTTGACCAAGTTTGAACTGTACTAATTCACATGCTGGAAGTAAGAGGTAGTTGAAACCGGTAAAATCTAGTACCTTATTGCATGATGGTAGATTGAGTTCGGTCCTATTACCTATTTGAGTGGTAGTCTATAACTCATGAGTGACCCGGGGATACCGATGGGGACTAGCGCTTGAGGGTCGTAGAGTGGCTCAAATGCTATTGCCCTCTAAGGGAACCGTCTATCATGTGCGGCTCAACGGGGCATGCATATGGCATGTGATTAGATCCACCTTACAAGGTTATAAATCAAATCGATTTGCCGTATCTCTTGGTTAAGAGAATCTTGATCACTGCGTCATATTGTAGGAAGAAGTGGAATGAAAGGAAATGTGAATGATGATGATGATGTTATCTAATTAATTGTTTTTCTACACTAAAAAGTTTTGATAGCTTACTTAGAATGGTTAAGTTCAACTTCAAATTGG
Organism: Setaria italica; assembly: GCF_000263155.2. Lineage (NCBI taxonomy): Eukaryota > Viridiplantae > Streptophyta > Magnoliopsida > Poales > Poaceae > Setaria > Setaria italica. The sequence continues at coordinate 20,120,702 of NC_028450.1, read as the reverse complement.
ATGTTAAAACTTGAAAGTAAGGATCCACTCTTAGTTACTTTTTAGCAAAACAAATGTCTCAGCCAAAAGCCTTGCATAATAGGAGTTGGCTAAGTATATACCATAGTCGAGTAAGTCTTGAGGACTATTAGTATACTCAGCCTTGCTTTGTTGATTATTTCAGCTCTTAGCGAAGAGGAAATGATCGAACTGGTTGCTGATTTCCCTTGGGATGGCCGTCCTTTGCCAGAAGGGTGGAAGGTTGAGTGGCGTCCATCCTTGCCTTGAGTCAGTCTCATGTTGGATGACATGTTGTTGGGCTACTTATGTTATCATGTATCTTTGCTAGAACTTTATCGTGCTTTGTCTTCCACTGTGTTTTATTTAAGAACTCTGGATTGTAATCTATCAAAGTATTTCGAACTTGGTTTGAAAATTAAATTCGTGTACCCTATGTTTGTAAACTTAAATGCCATGTTGTATCGTCTGCATTGTAAATTAAATTTGTGTACCCTATGTGTGTAAACTTAAATGCCATATTGTATCGTCTGCACTCACCTTCGTGTGAGACTTGTTGCATATTGTTTCGATCAATGGAATCGGTGGTTAAATTGGGACATTACCCGACAGACTATCCTGTTATATTAGTTGATGTGTGATTGACCTGTATTTCATTAATATGGGAAGGGTCAGTGAGCTTGAGCCAGTTTAATTGAGGCGGTTCTGCCACAGTCATCACCAAAGCTTAACCTATAGCATAATGTAGAATTTTGGAGATAGTGCCCAAATTTATTCAGTATGAATGTAAATATTTTGTGTTGTGCTCTCGTTTAGATCATGTAATTCTCCCAAGTAGTTAGCCTGTTATGTTCAAGCTCCTAGTCATTGTTTTAAAGCTAACAAGCTATGCATTCTAGCTAGCTCCGTGCATTTGTTATTGTTGCAGGAAGCACATGGAGGAGGGTTGATAGGACATTTTGGAGTGAAGAAGGCTGAAGACATCCTTGATGGTCATTTCTTTTGGTCCAAGATGAGGAGAGACGTGGAGAGGTTCCTTGCTTCCTGCACATGCCAAAAAGCTAAGTCACGCCTTAATACTCATGGTTTATACATGCCTCTTCCTATTCCAAGTGCTCCTTGGGAAGATATTTCTGTGGACTTTGTTTTAGTACTGCCTAGAACAAAGAAGAGGAAGGATAGTGTCTTTGCTATAGTGGACAGATTTTCTAAGATGGCTCATTTCATACCATGCCATAAGAGTGATGATGCTACACATGTGCTGATTTGTTCTTTCGTGAGATTGTTCGCTTGCATGGTGTACCAAATACCATTGTTTTTTATCATTATGCAAAAAATTTTAGCTATTTTTGGAGAACTTTGTGGGATAAGTTGGGTATTAAGCTTTTATTATCCACTACATGTCATCCACAAATTGATGGGCAAACTGAGATTGTGAATAGAACTTTATCTAACATTCTTAGCGCTGTTTTAAAAAAGAACATAAAAATGTGGGAAGAGTGCTTACCTCATGTTGAGTTTGCTTACAATCGTTCACAACACTCTACTACCAAGAAATGCCCATTTGAGATTATTTACGGGTTTTTGCCTCATGCTCCTATTGATCTGTTGCCTCTTCCAACCTTGGAGAAAGTGACTTTTGATGCCAAAAATATGCAGGTCTGATCTCAAAATTCCATGAAACTACTAAAGAGAACGTAGAATGCATGAATGCAAAGTACAAACTTGCTAGTAGCAAAGGAAAGAAACATGTTATTTTTGAACCTGGTGATCTAGTTTGGCTACATTTAAGAAAGGACAGGTTCCTTGATTTGAGAAAATCTAAGTTGCTACCTAGAGATGATGGTCCTTTGAAAGTGTTGGAAATGATTAATGATAATGCATATAAACTTAAGCTACCTACAGATTTTGGGGTTAGTCCCGCATTTAACATTGCATATTTGAAGCCTTATTTGGGAGCCGATGATGAGGTTGAGTCGAGAACCACTCAAATGCAAGAAGGGGACGATGATGAGGACATCCCTTCCACCAATACAACCATGCCTATTTCACAGCAAGGACCAATGACTCGAGCTCATGCATGACAACTCAACTATCAGGTAAAGTCATTCCTCAGTGTCCAAACAAGTTATCCTCCGAATAGGGTGCTACTAAAGCCTTGTGATGATTTTCTTATGATTAGGAACTTGGAACATGAACTAGATTGGAGAAGGGACTATAATAATAAAAAAAAACAAGTGGAAGGAGGCATGAGGAAAGGAAGGATCAGACCTAATAATCCGATTGCAAGTTCGGACAGCCAGTTCGGACCTCTAGGAACTGATAACTTCCACGGGACATAACTCTTTGCTCCAAAGGGTGTTGGAGGCCCATGAGCACTTGTTGGAAAGCTCTTGAAGTCTACTTTTAGATTGATCAAGAAATACCGTCAGATACCATTGGAGTCGCCCAGAAACTACAAAGAGATGTTCAGACCTTTAGTCATGGGCTAACAGCCTTGTATCAAGTTAAGCTCACTAGGGGCCCATTCTATGTTAGGGTTTACCCCCTCCCACGCCTCCTGGCAATCTCCCATGTATAAATATATGTTTCGGCTGCCAGGAGAAGGTGGGTTTTGTTTAGATCTGAGTTAGCTTCTTGCAACTAGCTTGTAAACGCGTGTGTCTGCTAGACCACCTGATTTGCTTGATTCAAGACCCCAAACTTGTGATTCAGATTCAGCCTTTTGGCTTCAATTTCGTGAGTAATTGCTTGTTCACCTTGTTCTTGCTTGTTCTTGGTTGCTAGCAGGTTCAGAGTTGTTCTTGGCACGGCACGAACATCCCAATCGGAGACGGTGTACATATTGCTAAGGCCGAGCCCCTTGTGGTGTTGTAGTTGAACAGCCAACATCGAATCCACCCCTAAATCAATGTTACCCCTCCTCTCATCAAAGATCAGGAACAAACCCTAGCGGAATCTATCACCAAGGACTTAGCAGACCACCACCGGGAGAGGGAACCCCATCATCTGCTTCTCGTGTCGCGAGCCCAGGCACAAGTCGTACGAATGTGCACAGAAGAACAAAGGTCAGGGGCCAGAACAGCACCAACTCGTACCAAACACCAGCTAAGACACTAGCACCGAGAGGACAGCAGTAGAAGAACCTGGTGCGATCTGCACCACTGCCTACCCGAGGACTCCTGAACCACCTGATGGCCAAGGATGCCACAACTGCACCAGGCGTCGTCCTTAGTAAGTTCCTCATTGACTCAGTCAAAGCTACCGTTTTGTTGATTTCAAGTCTTGTTAGTTGTGCCTAGAAGGTACCAATTTGGTGATTAAATATTAAATTTACTATGAAGGTTTACCACTTGATTACTTATTAGATCATGTAGATGTTTACTACAAGAATCAGGAAGTTCATGCATAAATCTTGAAGATTGATTACTGTTCATGATGAATAGCAAATATAGAATACTATGTAACCAAGAAGGTTTAATGTTGTACTCCTTTTTCCCTATGTGAGTTTTTACTTGATGGTTTCCCACATAAGGTTTTTCATGATGCAACATGTGCAATACAATTGCGGTTGATATGTACTCTTTTCTTCAATAACTGTTTTTCTCACTAGGTTTTTGGATGGAGTTTTTGATGAGGCATAAGCATTCACGGTAATCACCCAAGTGGGAGTGCTGTAAGACATCTGGACTCTAGAATCCTAGAATGAAAGGAAGACTAGAAGTACTAGTCATGGTCCGGTTACTTGTGGGCTCTTACCAAAACTTTAGGTTTAGTTTGAAGTATATATACGAGGCATACATTCATTGTAAATCATCGACTTGAGGAATAAAGAGAAGCTCCACCTATATCATGTCTTGCGTACTTGTATTCTTGTGGTTATCGTGAGATGTATGAGAGGGAGAAGATCCAACCGCTAACAACATGTTTCACAACAGTTTTGACTCACTTTTTGTGGGAATTTTCTCCCAATGGATTTGGACTAGAATTTTTGACCCTTTCTACCATGCTCTAAAATCTTTTTCATGATATCTTTACATTGGTCGGGGTTAAGGATCCGAGATCAAGGAAATCCCAAATCCACAACGACTCTTAAACATTTTTTTTGTTATATTATCATGATATAATAGATTACAAAATACCATAATGCTTCACTGACCCTCAACAAAACCACCAAAAGTAAAGGATGGATCTAGTTGCTGAAAGCATGAAATATACGCATAAGTTTATTAGTGACAACTGTCAACAAATTGTGAAAATTTATGCAAACTAAAATTAATGAAAGCAGAATAAAGCTCTCCTCGCAAGAAAACAGAAACAGGGTGAAGAGCTACTATTTAAATTGCAGAACATCCGCGAAATAGCGTTTAAAGCATCCACAAATTCAAGGAGCTAATCTGGAAGGTATGCTATTTACAACGTGACTCGTCACACTTTCCACCCATGTTACGCGAATCACTATCGCGGGCAGATTCAACGAATCTAACAAAAACACCCGTGCTTGTTGCATTACGAACTTTGTGTTGACTTTGATGCACCGAGATGGTGCAGCATGCAGATCGAAGGACGGGTCAAAACTACTGCCGCCGAAAGACATGCTCCTCGCCGGTGTCGTGGTTGACGTGCCGGATCCACCGGCCGGTCCCCCGGGCGCCGCCCCGGCTATGCAGGCTAGGCCCCTTCCCGACGCCGACGTGGAGAACCTCGACGCCCTTGCCGATGGGCAGGTAGACGGAGCGCACGACCCTTGTCCCGGCCGCCATGGACGCCGCGGCCAGCGCCGTGGCACCGCGCCGCCTTCCGTCGCCGTGGCGCACCACCACCATGCCCCTGGCCCCGGGCCTGGCCGCCCGCAGCACGGCCGCCGCGTCCCGCCGCCGCGCGTCGATCACTAGCAGGTCGACACCCTCCAGCCGCGCCATCGCCTCGTCGGCGTCGCTGGCCACGACGACCGTCGGGGACGGCGACGGCGACTCCGCTCCCGCGTCCGCGTCCTCCTGCGAGCGGACGCCGGCGAATACCGCCGCGGCGGACGCGGAGCCGCCCTCCGGAAGCACGCAGGCGTAGCGCCCGCCCGTGCGCCTCGCGGCTGCGGCGAGCGCGAGGCATGTGGCGGGCGGCCGTGAAGAAGAGATGGATGATTGCGCCGGCACGTCCGGCGCCTCGACGACGAGCTGCGCGTTCCAGCCGCCGGCCATGGCGGCGACGAGCTCGGCGACCTCCGCCGATCCGGCGAGGTCGTCGTGGCCGGCGAGCGCCCTGACGCCGTCGATGTAGGCCTTGGACGCCACCTCCGGACACCACACCAGCTTCATCTTCCCCTAATTCTCCCTTCCAATAGGAAACTTTGCGGCGAAGGAAGGGAATGAAGCATATACGGGGAGGAGGGTTTGAGTGGAGAAGGGGGCAGCCGGCGAAGAAAGAAAAATGAAAAGAGGAGTGAGCGGTGCGTGTATAAGCGGGCGCGGATATATGCGCGGATCTGTGGGCTGCGCCTGCTGAGGCTGAGCCCCAAGAGAGCGTTGACGAAGATCGCGCGGGGTGGTGAGTGGTGGTGCCGTGCGGCGGGTTGAATGCGAAATAAAAAAGGACAGCACGCAGGTCCTGGGCTCGGAAGAATAAATGTGGAAAGGCGCCGGTCACGTCGCGGCCGCCACTACCGGGCGGAGCGGACGGACGGACGGACGGGGGCCGCCGCTCGTGAGGGGCGGTGCGCGTGGTGGGTGGGTGTCACGTTACATATCCGTCAGGACCGAACTAAAGGCCTTCCTTGTCGTCTCGTGAGGCCCTACCGCTGTTTCTGGTTGTACTCGCATCCTACTGGTACTGGATGGTGATGGTTTCCGTTTGGGCTTTCTCATCCTCGATATGAGGGTGATGTCATGAGTTACGATGGGCTTTCTCTAGTTTTTAAAATTCGAGGTTTCATTTTGAGTTTGGAGGAAGGTAGGAAAAGGAAGGCTCAGATGACTTCTCCACAAAGGAATTTTGGATTGTATTGATGTGCTGAGTCAGTGCCAACTGTCAACTTGTTCCATATCTAGAAGCTTGTCCGGAATTTATACGGACAATACTTGAGCAAATCAATCCATTAAAAAAAAATGTAACAATTGTGCTGCGAGAGTGTCCTAATATTTCTCGTCCACCCGATGCGTAACTCCATTTGATTTACAGTGACAGGTAACCCGATCGAGTTTCCAGTGGCAAGTTACACAATCACAGGGCTTTACTCGAAATTACTCCCTCTGTTCCTTAAATACAAGGTATCCAAGCATAAGAAATTTATTTTCAAATACAAAGCATTGTATGCACATTTGGATGATGGCTCATTTAATTCTTCTCGGAATTGATGGAATAAGGGTGGCTCATTGGTGGCTTAGTTTCCTTATTATCTGCAATTGCCATTAAAAATAGACAAATAACACAACTTCCAAGAGGGGTACATGCGTCCTTTGACACTTCTACTAACATGTTCTAATGCCATGTATTTCAATACACACAAACTAGTCAAGTTGGCATGCGGCGAGCGCTTATACGAAAGATGTTAACCTCAAATAATAATGAAATATAAATTTGTTATTTTACTATGCTCAAAGTAGCATCGTATCGATGCATGGAACAAAATAAATAAATAAAACATAATCTAAAATCAAATTGATCACATCCAATATTTAATTCAAATAATTTTTTTATCATAATGGTCATTCGAGCATTGTATAACTTTTTTCTTAGGAATTCACTAACGTTAGTGGATACTGCTGACGGGTTACCAATCTATGTTACACTAACTATTGGTTTTGATCGAGGTAAAAGATAAAATTAGCAATCAATGAATAATTCAATCATATTTTGCGAGTTTATGGAGTGAAAGTAAAGTCAAAAAGTAATAAAGCTATCACAGGTGAACGTAGTATACAAAGTTTAGTTATTATTTTTATACATAGAAAATAATTAAATATATTTTATACTTTTCATACCAAATAATAGAAAAAACCACCATGGATAATTTTTTAAAAAAAGATTAGGGACCTACTCTATGTATGGTGGGTCTCACCAAACAATGTGCGGGTCGCACTTGAATAGTGTGTGTCCCATGTAGGTCCTGCCCGAATAATATGTGGACCCCGGATGCATGAGGATGCTCCATACTTAGGAACTTTAGTATACTGCCTTCATTTTTATTTATAAGATGCACACACATATCAATATTCAAATTTTGCAATCTTTGACTAATAATTTAACTATTAATTTTTTATTTTTATAATGTAAACTTTATATAGTTGGATTCGTAATAAAATATACTCTATAATGATTATAAGTTTATAACTATAAATATTATAATATAAGATAAATGAATGGTCAAAATATTATTTGGAAGACCGTGCTAAGTCATACTATACCTTATAAATCTAGATGGAGGGAGTATGTATATAGATGACATAGTCTTTTTCAAGCTTATGGAATATGCGAAGATGAAAATATACCTCCCAAGCTTTACTCGAAATTACGGATGAATGATATAGCCTACCCCACAACCGTGTGCACCATGAACCCATCTAGATTGAGGGCATATAATAGAAAAGCCACAATCCGACCCCTCAACAATGCAAGGATCTAAACAGTCCTCCAGCTTTTGTAGCCACCTTTTTAACAATCCGGCTTTTAACAATCTCTACTACAAGCTACTCTCCCTCCGTTCCAAATTGAAAATCGTTTTGGCTTTTCTGAGTTCATAGATATTATTATGCATCCAGACATAGTGTATATCTAGATACATAATAATCTATATCTATACCTATTATTAAAACGAGTAACGTCTCTGCTAATTTTTTTCGTCCATCATGGTTATTTTACAAAAAAGTCCCTCAACTTTCAAGGAATCAACCCGCAGTCTATATTCTAAAGAGAGGAATGGCTCGGGTGGAAAAAGGAGGGAAGGGAGGGGGTTAAAGGGAAAAATGCTTCTCTTTCTCCAAAAGAGAGAGGCGCAGGAGGGGATCGGGCGCGGGCGGCGGCTGGAGCGGGGCGCCCCGCCGCTGCTCCTGTGCGCAGCCTCGGCGGCATTGCCAGCGCGTGCGCGGCGTCCAGGAAGAGGTCGCCGCCGCGGAGCTGTAAGCCGGCGAGCTCCCCGTCCGTCGTCGGTGATGCCGGCGCCCATGAAGATGCGGGGGCTGTAGAGGACGAAGGTGTCGATGTCGGAGGCCTGCTGGAAGAAGTGGATGCCGAGCGCCGAGAGCAGGATCCGCCGCATGACCGGGGACAGAGAGAAGACAAGGTCCTTCCAAACCTGCCACTCCTCGCCGCCGCTCCTCCTGGGCACGGTGACCACGTCGCCATCGACGCCTTCCGGCAAGCCCGCGGCCACCTTGATATCGGCTAGGCTGCCCGCCGCCTCCTCCGACATCTCGGTGCCGACGGCACCTGCGCGGCCGAGGCCGAGGCTGCCGCCTCCACGACGGACTTCCTTATCGCCAACCCGAAGCGCAGGGCGAGGGCTGGCGGCTGCAGGCTCAAGGACTTCGGCGCCGGCAGGAAATCCAAGTGGCGGCTGCGGCGCGAAGGGTCCTTCCTCGAGCTCCACGAGACGGGCAGGGCCAGGCTCGACTTCTGCCGGCGGCGCCTTCGCCTTGCGAAGGTAGTAGCCACCTGCCTTTGATCCCGCCTTCATTAAGCTTTGCTAAAATCTTCGCGAGCATCACGGCGTTTCCACTGGTTGATTGGGCGGGTTCAGGAGGGCTGGAGGCGGGTGCTCAAGGCGGCCATCAAGAAGTTCAAGGCGCGGCAGCGGCGGTCCCGGCAGGCTCCCCTCCTCCAGATGATGCTCCCCATGCTGTGATCGATCGATCTCGCGCGCTCCCACGATTTGCTTGTTTTTGTTTGATCTGTTCGGTCCAATTCTTTAGATTGAATATGAACGCTGTTCCACGCAGCCATGCTGTGCTTGTAGTATAATTCCGTTCAGATTTGTTGTAACCGTGCAGCTCTTGGTGGAGAGTATGATTTGGTACATTATTTCATCCACTTTTCCAGTATTTTCCTTTTCCCGGCATTTACCACCTGAAGATGGACCAGCCGAAGATGCCGGGAGTTCTTCATACAGTGTCCATGAAAATGAAACACGGATGAAGTTGATAGTTCATTCTTATTGATCATTCAATGCTAATCTCCTATGCCATATGTCTGGGCTATCTGTTCTGAAATTCTCGATCCCATGACGTGGAGTTTGCTTGCTTTGTGAAGAGTTGGTGGCTCGTGCCTATGGAACAATGCATGGAAGCGAAGGGGTCACTAGTAGAGAATTGGCCTTTAGTCCCGGTTGGTAGGGTACAAATCTTGGGACAAAATGACCCTCTTTTGTCCCGATTGGTTTATCCCGGATGGGATTTGAACCCACAACCTCCAGCCTCACGTGTAGCTTCCTTGCCATCCCACCTACACACCACATCTGACTAGATAGGGAATGCTATCCTTTTGTATTAACTCGTGGGGATCCTTTTATCCCCCTTTTATCCCGGTTGGTAATACCAACCGGGATAAAAGGGTTCGAGGGATTTAGTCCTCTTTCAGTCACCTCGTTGGGAACCCTTTTATCCCGGTTGGTGTTTCCAACCGGGATAAAAGGCTCTCGACCCTTTTATCCCGATTAGTGTTACAACCGGGATAAAAGGGGGTTGGTGTTTCAAACCGGGATAAAAGGCCTCTCAGGATCTTTTTTTCCCACTAGCCTTTGCAACCGGGATAAAAGGTCCCGGTTGGTGAGCTCCCCACCGGTGACCGAGCTTTAGTCCCGGTTGGTGAACTTTTTGTCCCGGGCCAACTTTAAACCGGAATAAAAGGGGGCGCATCGAAAGTCAATTCTCTACTAGTGGGTCGATGCGAATTCTGAGCTGAGTTTCCGCACCATGGACGAGCTTATTAATGGCATCCAGGCGAGAACGAGCAATGGCCTCTGTGCCCATAGCTCCCTCCTCTCGCCCATGGTGATTGCCAATGGTGATTGTTTGGTTTGTCTGCTCCTCGAGCTCCACTGATGATACGGACCATGGATCCCGTTGTGTCGTCCGTTAAGACTCCGACGCTGCCGTCGCCGCCCGCGAAGGCTGTTCGCAAAGCTTTCCCGTGCGGCAGCCACGGGACTGCTAGCTCCGTCGCTGGAGCATATCCGGCCATGCGGCTTTGCCTCGGCGGAAGACCAGACCACCCGTGCATTGGGTGTCAGGGTCCTATGTAATTGTCATCGTGGTTGGGTGTCAGCGTCGAGCAGTCACCACCGGGCATCAATCTACCATCTACACAAACAACATGGTCAGACCGAGACGACTCAGCACCGTCTTCTTAGGAAGACTCCTCAACGCCTGCTCTCTGATGCATGCTAGGTGCTTGACAAAATTACCAATACACCATGCGATTCTTAATTGATTGAGTTTTCTACTTCTTACTTGTTACTTTGTTTTAACGTCACTTGCATTGTCCATCCTGCTCCAGTACCAAGTACACCGGTGAACCATTGTTGTCGGCATGTAGGCAGGCGTAGGCGTGTCCAGGCCTCCAAGATAGGCGTGGAGAGCAGGGCGCAGGTGATAAGTTTGAACCACTTCTTTCTACTTAACTCAATATATTAGTTTCAATTTCTCACAAGCACGTGCTCATCTATTGTGTATGGAAATGGCATGAGTTCATCTTCTAAGAATCATTTATTTTATAGTTTAATAATAGGGTTTAATTTCACCTGCAGTGTATGCCCAAAACTAAAAAAGTGATATAAGAAACTGCGCAAAATCAAGAAAAATATTTGTGTCTACGACGAAACTATTATTATTGTTCCGAGTGCAAAACCCGTAGCAACGTACGGGCATCTTCTATAAATATAGAAAAAACCAAAATAATCTACAATTTGGAACGGAAGGAGTAGCTTCTTAAAACCTCTAACATATAAAAAAAGGTTTTACCCATTTACTCGGCTATGCTAACGCGATGAAGCTCTCACTGATCAAAAATAAATGTTTTGCTTGCGTACTGATCGTTCTGCCACTGTTATGCGCCCCCAGTCGATGCGTCAAAAAAGATAAATCCATGGACCACTAACAATAGCAATGTACATACTGCATCGAATTTGCGCAGAAATAAATTATTTAATTTGGCACGCAAATGTGTTCAGGATACTATCTCCATGCGCCTAGTTTTAAAAAGGCTCACTCTGGTCATAGTTTTGAGACCCGTTTGCTTGCTTATTTTGAAATCCGAATCCGCTTCACAATACATGTTTTTGGTACCGTAATTGACTTCATCTTCCCAAAATTGATGTCCTCATGTTTATCTCATTCCCTGTCCCAAGCACCTACCTAGCATATAGCTTAGCTGTTAGCACAGCACCACACTACATACTATGATATGAAAAAAAAACAGACGACCAGAAACATTGCCCAGACAGACAAGTCTGACGCAGCAGGAGACTCTAAATTAATCGAACGGCGACACAGCTAGCTGGCCGGGTGTGCGCGCGCGCAAGGCAGACGGAAATCTGAAAGGACAAAAAAGAACGCAGGACCTGACGTGTAGTACGACAAAGGAGCGGACGCAATCCAACGATAGAAGATGCCGTACTTATCTACAGAGCTAGATATAGGTGAGGCAACGAACGTGACAGGGACTTGTTTATCAGCTTCACAAAGTCAACTGTTCATGCATCCAGCGCTGCTACACGGTGCAAATTGGATGGTAAAACTTCCGTACGCAGAGATCTTTAATCGCGCATGACAAAGTTGACTCAGTTTTACCTTATCGGCGAATTGCAATGATGCCTATGTCTATATATATATACACATATATATATACACACATATATATATATACATATATTGGACATTTTCCTAGCTCGATGATGACTAGAGTTTCTTATGTATCTAGCTAGATCCAGTTGATGCAATTAATGTAAACCTTAGTTTGGCCTAAAGTTATGTATATGCACGGTCTTGAGTTTACAACTTTAGCGACAATTTCGATCGGTGTCATATCTTCAAGCAGAGTGTCCTGATGAGAAGGGCAATGATTATATATATTTACAGGTAAATTCGGAGACACAAAGGGAACAGTGTTATACGGAGTAATAGTTAAAGAAATTTGAATGGTTCATTTGTCCTTTGTATTTAGTAATAAGTCAATACTGAACCTGTCACCTATGGTATAAATTAATATGAGTAAAAAATCAAACTTCAAAGCGTTTGGTTTGACACAATCAACCTAAAAAAATGGTTATGTTGCCAATTCAAGCTAATCCACAATTATTTCATCCGACGAGGCAGTAGTTTAATTTTGGCACATACTCTCTCTCTCTTCCAAAATACTATTAGTTTTGTCTTTTTCTGGAGAGTAAAATGCACGGACGGTACATGAACTTGGCAGGGAGTGTCATCTAGGTCCCCAAACTCTGAAAATGCACATCTAACTCCCTAAACTTGCTTTAGTGCACGTGAGGTTCCAATCTCCATAAATCCATGTTAAACTGCATGGTGGCACGCTGATCCTTATTTTCAACTTTCGCAATTTACTGAAATTTATTAGAATTTTCTAGAATTTCTTTTGAGCTTGTTTAAGGATTCAAGGATTTCTAAGGTTTTATTTAATTTCCTAGGTATTTGAATGTTTTTCTGAAATTTAATTATTGAATCATAGGTTTTCATTGTTGCATTCATCCTGGAGCATTGTTTTTGGTTGCTGAGTTCAAATTTCAATTTGAATTCATTGTTTGAATTTCTATTGAAATCAGCCAAGTTTTCTTCTTCTTCTACCTTGCTTTCTTCTTCCTTTGGCCTGCTTGAGTTTAGAGCCCAGCTCGCCAACAGTAATAGCCAGCAGCCCGGCGGCAGCCCAGCTCGCCCGCAATAGCTTGCCGGCCCGACGCGTCTCCCTTGGGCCGCTGGCCCAGCTCTGCTCGTGCAGTCCCCGTCGACGTCATTGGCGCCCTGCGCCTTTCCGCCTTCGCCTCACCCGCTGACCGCCCAAGCCCGTGTGTCATCCCTTCCGGTGCGACCGCATCCGACTCGAGCTCGAGTCCGTCCGTGCCGCCCCCGTGCCCCAATCCGTCTTCGCCTCCCGGCCCTTGGCTCGCACGCCAAGTAGCGGCCCTAGCCGCCTTCCTCCACGACCTCCTTTGGCCAAATCTCCAAGCCGTAAGCTCTAGCGCCACCGCCCGAACTCGTTAACCCTAGCTGCTAGCCGCTACCGTCGATCTCCTCCACTGCGAGTTCCCCGATGACCAGAGTAGCCTCCGAAGCATGGTAAGGAGGTAACAAAGTGAAGAACCTAGTCCCAAGCGCTACGATGCAGTTCTCCGATTGCTTGGGCTCGCCGGAATTTCCTCATCCTTGCCGAGCCGCCTTGCCGGGCACATTGCTCTTGCTGTCGTGTAATGCACCGCAAGAACACCCTAGCTTGCTTCGTGTTGTCCCCTGGTCCCTCTAGGACCAACCCGCATCGTGATCCGTGGTTGGGCACTCGAATCTGAGCAAACTCCAGCAAGTCTCCCTTGTCTGCCGTCGCGCGCCGCCATCCTCCGCTGCAGCAGATGCTGCCAGCCGTCCAACCTCGAGCCAACAGCTTAGATCGAATCGGACCCAGGTCAAACCGGGTCAATACTGGTCAACCTGAGTCAGCTGCGACTGTTATGCAAATGAAACCCCCAACTTTGTCATTTTTGCGCCCGTCGTCCAAGCAGTTCAAAGTGTATAAGATTTTAGTCCTTTTTCTTCTGTTTTAACCCCTGCTCTTTTACAAAATCATGCCCGATGTCCTATTAAGTTCTTTTACGTGGTAGACCTTAGGTTTTTACACTTAATCATATTTTTAGCCCTTGGTTTCTTCAAGTTTAGCCCCTAGAAGTTTAGTTTTTTCTCGCATATAAGCCCCTATATTAGGGTTTTAAATCCGTTTCGAGCGATTCTTGCGCCTATGAGTTCGTGTTGAAGCATAGGATAATTTTATGATCTTATTTTGCTCTGTTGCTACTGTTTGGTGTATTGTTTTCTTATTTTAGTTCTTGTTTGCCTGTATGTACTTGTTTGATGCGCGAATAGAAGGATCGTAGTTCGAGGGATTCAAGAGCAAGCTTTTGAGGACTTTGAGTAGCATGAACCATTTTAGGAAAGCAAGTGGTGTCCTTGATCACAATTTCAACCTATGCAACATTTACTTTTATGTTCAATATCCACATGCTACGCACTTTTATGATTAAACTTGATGGGTCCTATTTAAGGTGTGCCTAGTTTCATCCTTATACCTTGATCAACCTGGGTTTATATACTATTGGGTAGTACTTGCTTACTTGCTCGGGTATGATGGTGTTAATGAACTCAATTATTAAATTTATTTTATTTATGCTATCCCTTTCATTAATACAAGATCATCGTACTCAATTGCAACATGGAGAACCACCTAGGCTATATGGCCTTGGCTTGGCTAATTAATTAGAAACCTTAATCTATAGTAATCTTACCAAAAGAGCAAGAGAGGCGGCAGATAAGGTATAACCCGGCCCTCATGCTGATCTGCTCTACAGGAGCTTCGCAGTCCTGAGAGAGATCTGAAAACTTTAGCAGGTTGCTACTTATTTGGAAATCTTTGTAAAGGCCTCGTAGTGAATCCCTAGCCACTCAACTTGGAAGTGTTTAAGGGCCTTGCAAACTTGAGCAACATGGGATACACGACTTATGAGTAAAGATGTACAACCTCTGCAGAGTGTCTAAAACTGATCGATCAGCCATGCTCACGGTCAAGAGCCACATGGACCCTCGCATGATTAATCTAATAGAAGTTAAATTAAATTGCTATTATTTATATTATTTACTATTGTTTTATTTATTTATGCTCATGCTTAATGTGGGTGGTATAAACTTATACGTAGTAATTGCTAATAAAACTTGACCAACCAATTAAAATGTTGACATGTTGTTAAACCAAAGCCTATCCTTGTACAGCCTTACACTACACATTCCCTATGCTTGTTGAATACTAACCATAAGTATACTCACCCTTGATAAAACCGCTACTCAGACCAAGAATACTTTGAGGAGATCCCTGGATATTTTGAAGAATTTTAGGCGTACGTCTGCTACCAGTCAAATGGCTGTGGAGTCATCATCATCGTTGAAGTTCCACTGCTAGAATTAAGACTTATTTTTTTATTTGATTTAAAGACTTTTGGTCGTGTAATAAATTTAATACTCGCTTTATGCTTTGGCACTATTTATGGTATTTACTGAAGTCGTTGCATCTGTGAAACTTGATCCTGACGCACATGTAATTTATTCATCTGGTGTTACCTTTAAAACTGGGTGTGATACTAACTGTACGATGACGTGGACCTGACATGTAGGCCCTATATTCTCCCTCCCTTTCTCTCTCTTTCTCTCTCTCTATGTGCATTTTTTTTGCGGCTGAACTCAAGCGCGCGACAGACCTCGAGCAGTAGGGTAGTGGTGGCCCTGAGCAGTGCGGGCCCTCCTCGGGAGTGGGCGGCGGAGGTGTAACGGCCTCGGACAAAAATCCTTCGCGTCAATCTTAATCCGAGCCCCTAATCATCTGTCTTAGTTTTTCCAAGCCTAAGTGTTCAACCTCCAGGTCTTCCGACCCCTGCGATCCGACCCCTCGCCGTGGTCTTCCCAGTTCCAACCCTGCCGACCCCAACCCACCGTCTGATCTTCCTAAGCCATCCCGCAGCATCGCCCTCCAGTTCGAGCAGTGGACCACCGAGACTGACCGGTGGGCCCACGAGATCTTTTCCCCCAGATCTCCCGCGACAGGCGCACTCGAGTTGCATGCCCGCTTCAGTTTTCACCTGCCGCGTGGCTCAACTCCTCTGACGCCCGCCACTCCGCCTCGTCTTTGGCCCGCGACCGGATGGATTCTCGCGCCCCCTTTCCCAATCGCAGCGGAAGCCCCTCTGCAACCCTTTCTGCAGCGCCTCGCCGCCCGCGCCCATCATCACATCGCCAGATCCCGGCCGCAGAGCCCGATGCCGCCCGTCTTTTCCGTCACCTCGCCACAGTCGTGCTGCCCGGTCTTCGCTACACGACGATTCCTCCTCCGCTAACCCAGACCGTGGCAGCGACAACTCCTTTTCCCGCCCTGTCAGAAGCCGCCCCGACAATCTGTTGCTCCGCGCTCGCCCGCGCGCCCGCAGCCGCCTGTCTTCTCACCTGTGCGCCCTCGTTCCTAGCGCCGTTTCCCGGTCACTTCCATCAGCTCCACCGTACGACGACGCCCGCCTCCGCCAAATCTCAACCACCGAAAAACCCGCGCCTGTGCCGCCCTGACGTTTGTGCCCAATGACCGCCGGCGTCATCCCCGAAGTCCTGCTCCACCACCCTCATCGCTCAATCGCCGCCCCGGCAGAGCACTCCATCGCTTCTTCCCCAGCCTTCGCGCCGCTTCCCCTTCTCACTTCCGCGCCGCTATAAAAGGGAATGCAGAAGTCCTGCCGGAGTTTCCCTTGCCCTAGCCGCCATTTCTCTTGCTCCCTGTTCGAGCTCACAGCGCCACCACCTAAGTCTGAGGAACTCCCCTCTCTGCTCAAGCTCCACCGTTTTCCCCGATCCGCCAGCCACTGCTTTCAGTACTGCCCAAGAGCTTGCTTGTGATCCACAAAAAGCACCGCCGCCGCCGGACATTCTCGCCGCCGTCCCAAGCCCTTAGTTCTTCCGCCCAAGCCTCCTCAGTAAGACGAAGGTAGGCTGCCGACCCTTCTTCGTCTCGCCCGACCCCTCTTATCCGCCCGACCCCGGTTCCGTCTCGCCCGACCCTGTCTGTTCTGCCGACCCTTGTTCGCTTCGCCCAACCCCTCTTATCCGCCCGACTCCGGTTCCGTCTCACCCGACCCTGTCTAATCCGCCGACCCTTCTCCGCCTCGCCCGAGGGCTCGGCTGTATCTTTTTCTTTGAACCGAGGGTGTATGTGTAAAACTTGAGGACCTTTCAGCGTTGATTCTGAGGACCCCTAGTACATCAAACCCTCTAGATTAAGGGTCAGATCATAAGTTCCTTCCCTCCGACCCTTACCTCTTGATCTCCATCAACTCCATTGAACCTCCCCACCCTCCTGTCACTTGTCGCAAGTTTCTGGGCTCAGACTTGCAAGTGTTATTGTTGAAATAACCGTCTATGCTAACCAGTGCATTGCATTCGTGTAGAGCTGCGTCTCGCCGACGGCTACTATGAGCTGCACTCGGCGCCAGAAGACGACGGTGTAGCTGAGCTCCTGCCCCCAGAAGCCGAAGCTGCCCCAGAAGTCGAGCAGTTCCCTTCCTCTTTGCTCGAAGGCAAGCCCCGGATGCATGAATCCCCTATGTTTTATCAGATTTGCGCATGCCTTCTTTAACATGCTTGTGCATTTACGTATAGGAGTTGTTTGGAACCCTAGATGCATAACTTAGCTCCCCTGATCTGAACACTAGCTATTGGACCGAGTAGATGCTTGCTTAAATAGGAAACGGTAAAAGCCGAGTGATTCCCTGTCACTCGCGAGTTGTAGGAGTTGGATGTTTACACTTCTGTCACAACTATAAGGACGATGGACGGGGCAGGGTTGAGGTAACTCTTTGGTGGTCGGTTGATCACCCCGTCTGGCTATGAAACTTGCTAAGGCCCGACAGTGGTGGTGTTCGTGATCAAGTGTTTGAAGGTACTAATCTCATACCTAGTATGGGATGGGGAAGCCTAGTACCTGATTGAACTAGGGCGTGGCTTATACCCCTGCTGTCCTTGGAACGAGGTTCCCATGGTGCATCTTGTGGGTGCAAGTGCGATCACAATACGGTAGAGGCCGAGACTGTGGAGCATTGCATGCCAAGGGAAGTTTGGACCTGACACGCGCCTGGGAATTGATGGGGACGGCCGACACAGGAAGCGGCCCTTGTGGTGCGCGAATGTCGTGATATTAGGTTTGCCATGCATGGCTAAGAAACTCGAATCGATTCGTCTGCCTCTCACAGTTTGAGACTGCTTGATCGCTATGTCACCCTGAGTAAATAAGGAATCTGATGATGACATGGTTTTGTTGATGATATGTATACCTTTGGTTGGTTCTATGATTGCTTAGAATAGGTTGCAAACTTAGACCGGATAATGAACTTAGAACCGGAGCTAAAACTTGAAAGTAGGGTTACATCTAGCGCTTTTGGCAAACAAACCCCTCAGCCAAAAAGCCTTGCATGTCTAGAAGAGGTAGTTTAGCGCGCTCCCTATCGGTTAAGTCTTGTTGAGCTTAGTAGCTCAGTCTTGTTGTGGCTTTTCTTTTTCAGGTGAAGTTGCTGCCTCTGAGCCTCCTCCTGCCGGCACTTGGCCGCCCCAACTCCCTCCGGGTTGGACGGTCGAGTGGGATCCCTCCTCGGACGGCGAGGAGAGGGATCATTGATGTCCCGGTTGGCCTCACCAGGGATGTCCGACCCCGACGAGTTAGCTTCCGCTAGTTGTTTTACCTTCTGTTGTTTTTCTTTTGAACCTTGTAAACTCTGATGTGTTTTATGGCCAAACTAAATGGGTAATTTGTTAACTCGATGGACTTGTTGTATTCTCTGGAACCGCTCACCTTCGTGTGGGTTTGCTAATTGGTCCTGTTCAAGTGGTTAAATCGGATGAAATCCGACGGCACTTCGTGTTTACTCGGTTTAGGCATGAGCGTCGCGTATCATGCGGCTAAATCATGTTTAACCAAGTAGATCCGAAGTGGATCCGCCACAGCTGGTACTAGAGCCGGTTTAGCAATACAGAGAACACAACAAGCCCTAACACACTTCTTTGAAAAGATAAAAGTTGCAAGAAACCCTTTTAAAAAAACATCTCTTACGATCGTTAAGGAGGACTTTAGTGCGAGAGGCCCTAGGGGATTTTGGGGTTGTTTTAGGTGGTTAATATTTATTGGTTATCATGCTAACCCTTCCAGCATTTCGCCACGTTTATCATACGTGTGCCGAGTTCCGCATCATGAGTATGCGAGGATTGATAGGGAGTTCTATTCAAAGGACCCTATCATCGCGGTTGTTTCACCCACGTCTATCATACGTGCGCAGGTTCCGTATGTAATCCATACGAAGGTTGGTACGGTTCGATTCCAACGAGCCTATCAGCACGGTTGTTCGCCACGTCTATTATACGTGCGCTGATTCCGCATCGCGAGTATGCGAAGGGTTATACAGTTCCATTCAAAGGGAACCTATTTCCACGGTTGAGTGTTGTCCATGCAGCCTTGAACGCATGGGTGCCGTTCCTATAGTGAGCGGTAATGTTTGGGAACGCTTTCGTGGGTGCTGGCACGAAAGGTTCGTGTGGTGGTGTTTTTCTGCAGGTACACTAACCGTGTTCGCTTAGGAGACGTTGCTAGAACCGACTAGCTATTATAGGGAGAGACGTACTGGTTGCCTTGCCACCGGCACTAACCGTGTAAGATCAAGTTTTGGCAGTTGTTTTGGTTGAGAACGAGGTAGGCCGTTCATGCGACATAAGCTAAGAATCTGTAAAGTCACCCTCCTCAAAAGCAACCTTGCTCGGAGAAGCTCTTCTTCGGTTCTAAGGATTTCTAGTTCCTCCAGCTTGTTTTTAGTTAAAAATCTGGATGCTTTCTCTGTCCAACCCCTGACCTTTAGAGTCCATCTCACGTGGTTTTGGTTCTTGGTTCCAGATGGCCACCCCCGGACATGTCCTGTATGGAGCGGATGGCACCTTCCATTCAACGTGTCTACACTTCGAGGGCTTTCCCGCGATCTTGTGGGATACCTTGAAATGGTTCGGGTACCAGTCCCCACCGTTGTATGCGGGACGATTGTACCTGGAGCGAGGCGTCCAAACGTGCAACGTACAAGCAGTAGTACCACCTCCTCCTGTGCGGCCTGACTGGCCCTTGTTTGGGATCTCCGCATACGGTCTTGCCCCGGAAGACACCTGGGAGTCCGCCGCTCTTCAGCTCCTTACTCGATTCTGTCAGCTGCACCCACTGGAGGTTACCCTAGACCCCATCGGCCTGTTCCCTGCCAGGAACAGGTTGGACCCGGAGTGGCTCGACCGCGTCAGCAATGTCGAGGTGCTGGCCACCACCTACTCTATGGTCACCATCTCCACCAACATCCGGTGTATGTCAGCCCTCTATCGGCTGATTGAGCTCCAAGGACGAGCCATGACTATTCTTGCTCGGACCGCCGTGGATGCCCAAGGACACCTCCAGGCCGCCAGAAGAGACCTGGTAGGCCAAACATATCAGCTCATCCAACGAGGCGTTCAGATCCATGACATGCAGGACAGAATCTCTGAGCTCGAAGGAGAAGTAGCCGACTTGGTGGACGGCATGATCGAGCTATCAGAGGAGAAGATGGAAGTGGAAATGGAGCTGGCGGTTGCCAATGCTCATCTGGACGAGCATCACGCCGAGCTCGATGATATGCACGCCCTCTAGATGCAACTGGAAGCTCAAGAGGACCCCGAGGAGGTTGAGGAAGCCTCCAGTATGGACATTGAAGAGGACGACGCTCCTTCTCCCACTCATAGTGTTCCCTTGTAGATGGAGAGTTGCAGGGGACCCATTCTTTTGTTGTACTCCTCGGCAGCCTAAATTTTGGAAAGTCCTGTAATAGGTTAGCCTTGAGTCGAGGACTCCTTGTGTTTTAAGAACACCCTTGTAAAAAGATCCCAGTGAAATCAAATTTTGAGTTTGACCTTTGACTCTTTACAAATGTTGGAATGTTAGACTAAGTGAGTTGTGCTGTGACCACACACGCTGTTTTCTATGGGTCTGTTCAAGTTGGCCGACCCCGGTTCGCGAGATCGGATGCACCCGACCCCTCGAGGCAGTTCTCCGCCTCGCCCGACCCTTCGAAGCAGTCTCCGCCTCGCCCGACCCCTTTTTGTGTGGATCGTTGCCGACCCCTTTTCTCGAAATGATCGCCTTGCCGACCCCTTGGCTTAAGTTCCGGAATAAGAAAATTCCAGGAGTCTGGGTATGGATCGCCCGAAGTTGAGTACAAGGCTAAGATAAACGCTAACTAACATGACAATGAGAAGAGTGTATCTCCCTTATGAGGACGTGTGTTGCATTATCGGCAAAAGTTGCATCGGAGAACTTAACTTATGCATTCCCATCTGTTGGAGTACTTCTAAAATTATGAATTTAATGGAACGTTAACTCTTGCAGATGGCGCATCGCACCAGATCTAGTTCTGTGCCCGGCAGCAGCGAGCAAAGACAAGATCTTCCCCCACCCCACCCCCATCTCCACTAGAGGGAATCTTAGCGGCTCAGACCGAGCTGCTGAGACATCTGGTACAAGGGAAACAATAGCAGCCGCCCCATGGTGGAAGGGCTCAGCAGCAACCTCATGTTGCTCGGTATGAAGACTTTTTGGGGACGCAGCCCCCATTGTTCTAGAAGACCCAAGACCCGCTCGATGCAGACGCCTGGGTTCACACCATCGAATCCAAGTTCGAGCTTCTCACCGCCCAGTGCCCCGATCACAACAAGGCCCGGTTTGCAGCCTAGCAGTTACGTGGTTCCTCTCGGCTATGGTGGGATCACTACCACGCCATGTTGCCGGCCGACCATGTCATCAGCTGGAATGAGTTCAAGACTACGTTCAGAGCGCACCACATTCCGGAGGGTCTCCTAGAGCGCAAGCTCGAAGAATTCCTGGCTCTGCACCAAGGAAACTGAGATGTGTTACACTACGCTCAGGCCTTCAACGACCTGTGTCGTTATGCCGGATATCAGGCGGACACTGACGAGAAGAAGAGGGACAGGTTCCGCAGAGGGCTGAGCTTGGAGCTCAGAGAAAGGTTAAACCCGATAAGGGTGGATACGTACAATGAGTTGGTCAACCTGGCCATCTCCCAAGAGGACTGCATGAAGGCTCTGGCAGCCGAGAGGAAGAGGAAATCCCCACTGCCAATGCCCAGCCCACCTTCGCAGCGCTTTAGAGTGGTTCCACCCCAGGCGCCCAGCCGACCCCAGCAGTCGAGAAGGTGGATTGCCCGACCCCCACCAGCAGCAGCGCCCCGTTTTCCTGGTTTCCAACCACAGGCGCCCCGGCCAAGCCTGCCGCCACCCCCGCGCCCTGCAACGGGTAACCGCTGTTTTGCCTGCGGCGATGTGGGACATTTCGCCAAGGACTGCCCCAGAAATCAGAGCCCGCGCCCAGGGCAAAGCAATGCAACGCCCAACCAAGGAAAGAGGCCCAAGGTGCAAGTTCTCCAAGGATGACTGAACTTTACCCACGCAGCAGAGCTTCCTGAAGGTGCGCCGATAATGACGGGTACCTTTCTGATTCACAGCTTTTCAGCTTTGGTTTTGTTTGACTCGGGAGCTTCACATAGTTTTATCGGGAGAAAGACCCATGACAAGTGTGGGTTACAAGAATGCCAAACCAGAGGGTCTTTTAGAATATCCACCCCGGGTGGAATGATCACATCTGATAGGATAAGTGTCAATGTGCCTATTCAGCTAGGCCAAAACCTTTTTAAGGAGAATCTTATCATCCTTGACCTGGACGGAATAGATATCATTCTTGGAATGGATTGGATGACCCGGCACCAAGTGGTTCTAGACCCAGCCGCCCGAACCCTCCACATCAACTCGCCCTTTTATGGCAGTTCTACCCTGTTCTTGAACCTTCCTAAATCCGCACTCCCCTGTGCGTACCCTCTATCGCAAGCCCGACTAGAGAGCCTCCCTGTTATCTCTGAGTACCTTGATGTGTTCCCAGAGGACTTGCCTGGCATGCCACCTGATAGAGACGTGGAGTTTACCATAGAGTTGATCCCCGGCACCGCCCCCATCTCCAAAAGACCCTATCGGATGCCACCAGCTGAGTTGGCCGAGTTGAAGACCCAATTGCATGATCTGTTGGAAAAAGGTTTCATCCGACCCAGTGTATCACCCTGGGGTTGCCCGGCCCTGTTTGTGAAGAAGAAGGATGGCAGTCTACGCATGTGTGTAGACTACCGACCTCTCAATGCGGTGACAATCAAAAACAAGTACCCTCTCACCTGCATTGATGTCTTGTTTGATCAATTAGTTGGAGCTAGAGTGTTCTCCAAAATCGATCTTCGTTCAGGTTATCACCAAATCAAGGTCCGACCCTGTGACATCCCTAAGACTGCCTTCTCCACAAGATATGGACTCTACGAGTACCTGGTCATGTCTTTTGGACTCACCAATGCACCCGCAAACTTCATGTACCTCATGAACTCGGTATTCATGTCCGAGTTGGACAAGTTTGTAGTGGTGTTCATTGATGATATCCTGGTGTACTCGAAGAGCGAAGAAGAACATGCCAACCATCTTCGCATAGTTCTCCAACGGCTGAGAGACCATCGGCTCTATGCCAAGTTCTCCAAGTGTGAGTTCTGGTTGGATAGTGTCAAGTTCTTGGGACATACTATCTCTAAGAATGGCATAGCCGTCGACCCCAGCAAGGTACAGGAAGTCATAGACTGGAAGCCTCCTGCCTCAGTGCACCAGATCCGAAGTTTCCTTGGACTGGCAGGCTACTATCGGCGTTTCATACCAGATTTCTCCAAGATAGCTAAGCCGATGACAGAGTTGTTGAAGAAAGAGGTCAGATTTGTGTGGAACGACAAGTGTGAAGAAGCCTTCAAGACCCTGAAGCACTTGCTGACCACAGCCCCAATTTTGGCTCAACCCAACCCCTCTAGGTCGTTTGACGTGTACTGTGACGCCTCTGGCACTGGACTAGGGTGTGTTCTTATGCAAGACAACCGAGTCATTGCCTATGCCTCACGAGCGTTACGACCTCATGAGCTGAACTACCCGACCCATGATCTTGAGTTGGCCGCAGTGATCCATGCCTTAAAGATATGGCGACATTATCTGATGGGCACCCGCTGCAACATCTACACCGACCACAAGAGCCTCAAGTATATCTTCACCCAAGCCGACCTCAACATGCGCCAAAGAAGATGGCTGGAGTTGATAAAGGATTACGATTTGGAAGTACACTATCATCCCGGCAAGGCCAATGTGGTGGCCGACGCTCTTAGCCGCAAGCCCTGTTGCAACTGCTTGTTGGCAACAACCTTCACCGAAACCTTATGTCATGAGATGGGAAAACTCAGTTTGGAAATTGTTTCCCCTGGAACCCTCGGCCACATCACCCTTGACTCTATTTTAGAAGACCAAATAAGGTCAGCACAAGTGGAGGATGAGGAAGTAAAGCGGATCACCAAGAAGATCTCCTTGAAAGATGAAGGATATAAGCAGTTTCGGCAGGACGAAACTGGAAACGTATATTATGGAAACCGACTGGTTGTACCAGCCGACCCCAACTTGAGAAAGCAGATCCTGGATGAAGCTCACCTCTCCAAATTCTCAATCCACCCAGGCAGCAATAAGATGTACCATGATCTACGCCAAACTTTCTGGTGGAGCGGAATGAAACAGGAAATTGCCCGGTACGTTTCAGAGTGCGACACTTGCCAACGTGTCAAGGCCAGTCATCTAAAGGTAGCAGGTACTTTACAACCCCTACCTATTCCCTCTTGGAAATGGGAAGATGTCAGCATGGATTTCATTGCTGGACTGCCTCTTTCATCGCAGTGACATGATTCCATTTGGGTTATAGTGGACCGTCTGACCAAGACTGCCCACTTCCTTCCTGTCCGCACCACCCACACAGTCAAGCAGTATGCAGAGCTGTACCTTGACCGCATAGTTTCCCTACACGGTGTGCCTAAGACCATCATCTCTGATCGAGGAATTCAGTTCATAGCACGCTTTTGGGAACAGCTACAAACATCCATGGGCACCAAACTCATCCGTAGCTCAACCTATCATCCTCAAACTGATGGTCAAACCGAAAGAGTCAATCAAATCCTTGAAGACATGTTAAGAGCTTGTGTCATCCACTATGACAAGAATTGGAACAAGTGCCTGCCATTGGCGGAGTTCTCCTACAACAATAGCTACCAAGCCAGTTTGAAGATGGCACCATTTGAAGCATTGTACGGACGGAGATGCCGGACACCATTGAACTGGTCCCAAGCGGGAGAGAGACAAGTTTATGGCCCTGACTTAGTGGTAGAAGCCGAAGAACAAGTAAAGGTGATTCAAGCAAATCTCAAGGCTGCCCAATCTCGACAGAAGAGTTATTCCGACAGGCGAAGAAGGCCCCTACAGTTTGACATTGGTGATCATGTGTATCTACGAGTTTCCCCAACCAAAGGAGTGCAACGGTTTGGAATAAAATGGAAATTGGCTCCCCGTTATATTGGCCCGTATGAAGTTGTGGAGATTTGTGGACCCGTGGCCTATCGGATCCAACTACCAGAATAGCTATCGGCCATACACGACGTTTTCCATGTGTCTCAGCTGAAGAAATGTGTCCAAGTCCAGACCGAGATCTTAAAACAAGGACAGCTTCAAATCGAGCCTGACCTGACCTATGCAGAGTATCCGGCCAAGGTCCTTGACTAGAAAGAAAGGCATACCCGGCGCTAAATGGTCAAAATGTACAAGATTCTCTGGAGGAACCACACGGAGGATGAAGCAACGTGGGAAACAGAAGAGTACTTGAACAAGCACTTCCCCGGTTTTCTTTCCAGCCAAGGAGGTAAAGGCTACACACCCCCAATGGTTACTTCTACATCCGAATCTCGGGGCGAGATTCTTTTCAAGGGGGGTAGGCTGTAACGGCCTCGGACAAAAATCCTTCGCGTCAATCTTAATCCGAGCCCCTGATCACCTGTCTTAGTTTTTCCAAGCCTAAGTGTTCAACATCCAGGTCTTCCGACCCCTGCAATCCGACCCCTCGCCGTGGTCTTCCCAGTTCCGACCCCGCCGACCCCAACCCACCGTCGGATCTTCCTAAGCCATCCCGCAGCATCGCCCTCCAGTTCGAGTAGTGGACCACCGAGACTGACCGGTGGGCCCACGAGATCTTTTCCCCCAGATCTCCCACGACAGGCACACTCGAGTTGCATGCCCGCTTCAGTTTTCACCCGTTGCGTGGCTCAACTCCTCCGACGCCCGCCGCTCCGCCTCGTCTGCGGCCCGCGACCGGATGGATTCTCGTGCCCCCTTCCCCAATCGCAGTGGAAGCCCCTCTGCAACCCTTTCTGCAGCGCCTCACCACCCACGCCCATCATCACATCGCCAGATCCCAGCCGCAGAGCCCGATGCCGCCCGTCTTTTCCGTCACCTCGCCAAAGTCGCGCCGCCCGGTCTTCGCTACACGACAATTCCTCCTCCGCCAACCCAAACCGCGGCAGCGACAACTCCTTTTCCCGCCCTGTTAGAAGCCGCCCCGACAATCTGTTGCTCCGCGCTCGCCCGCGCACCCGTAGCTGCCTGTCTTCTCACCTATGCGCCCTCGTTCCTAGCGCCATTTTCCCGATCACTTCCATCAGCTCCACCGCACGACGACGCCCACCTCCACCAAATCTCAACCACCGGCAAACCCGCGCCTGCGCCGCCCTGACGTCCATGCCCAATGACCGCCGGCGTCATCCCCGAAGTCCTGCTCCACCGCCCTCGTCGCTAATTCGCCGCCCCAGCAGAGCACTCCATCGCTTCTTCCCCGGCCTTCGCACCGCTTCCCCTTCTCACTTCCGCGCCGCTATAAAAGGGAATGCAGAAGTCCCGCTGAAGTTTCCCTTGCCCTAGCCGCCATCTCTCTTGCTCCCTGTTCGAGCTCACAACGCCACCACCTAAGTCTGAGGAACTCCCCTCTCTGCTCAAGCTCCACCGTTTTCCCCGATCCGCCAGCCACTGCTTTCAGTACTGCCCAAGAGCTTGCTTGTGATCCACAAGAAGCACCGCTGCCGCCGGACATTCTCACCGCCGTCCCAAGCCCTTAGTTCTTCCGCCCAAGCCTCCTCTGTAAGACGAAGGTAGGCTGCCGACCCTTGTTCGTCTCGCCCGACCCCTCTTATCCGCCCGACGCCGGTTCCGTCTCGCCCGACCCTGTCTGTTCTGCCGACCCTTGTTCGCTTCGCCCGACCCCTCTTATCCGCCCGACCCCGGTTCCGTCTCGCCCGACCCTGTCTGATCCGCCGACCCTTCTCCGCCTCGCTCGAGGGCTCGGCTGTATCTTTTTCTTTTAATCGAGGGTGTATGTGTAAAACTTGGGGACCTTTCAGCGTTGAGTCTGAGGACCCCTAGTACATCAAACCCTCTAGATTAAGGGTCAGATCATAAGTTCCTTCCCTCCGACCCTTACCTCTTGATCTCCATCAACTCCATTGAACCTCCCCACCCTCCTGTCACTTGTCGCAAGTTTCTGGGCTCAGACTTGCAAGTGTTGCTGTTGAAATAACCGTCTATGCTAACCAGTGCATTGCATTCGTGTAGAGCTGCGTCTCGCCGACGGCTACTACGAGCTGCACCCGGCGCCAGAAGACGACGGTGTAGCTGAGCTCCTGCCCCCAGAAGCCGAAGCTGCCCCAGAAGTCGAGCAGTTCCCTTCCTCTTTGCTCGAAGGCAAGCCCCGGATGCATGAATCCCCTATGTTTTAGCAGATTTGCGCATGCCTTCTTTAACATGCTTGTGCATTTACGTATAGAAGTTCTTTGGAACCCTAGATGCATAACTTAGCTCCCCTGATCTGAACACTAGCTGTTGGACCGAGTAGATGCTTGCTTAAATAGGAAACGGTAAAAGCCGAGTGATTCCCTGTCACTCGCGAGTTGTAGGAGTTGGATGTTTACACTTCTGTCACAACTATAAGGACGATGGACGGGGCAGGGTTGAGGCAACTCTTTGGTGGTCGGTTGATCGCCCCGTCTGTCTCTGAAACTTGCTAAGGCCCGACATTGGTGGTGTTCGTGATCAAGTGTTTGAAGGTACTAATCTCATACCTAGTATGGGATGGGGAAGCCTAGTACCTGATTGAACTAGGGCGTGGCTTATACCCCTGCTGTCCCTGGAATGAGGTTCCCATGGTGCATCATGTGGGTGCAAGTGCGGTCACAGTACGGTAGAGGCCAGGACTGTGGAGCATTGCATGCCAAGGGAAGTTTGGACCTGACACGCGCCTGGGAATTGATGGGGACGGCCGACACAGGAAGCGGCCCTTGTGGTGCGTGGATGTCGTGAGATTAGGTTCGCCATGCATGGTTAAGAAACTCGAATCGATTCGTCTGCCTCTCACAGTTTGAGACTGCTTGATCGCTATGTCACCCTGAGTAAATAAGGAATCTGATGATGAGATGGTTTTGTTGATGATATGTATACCTTTGGTTAGTTCTATGATTGCTTAGAATAGGTTGCAAACTTAGACCGGATAATGAACTTAGAACCGGAGCTAAAACTTGAAAGTAGGGTTACATCTAGCGCTTTTGGCAAACAAACCCCTCAGCCAAAAAGCCTTGCATGTCTAGAAGAGGTAGTTTAGCGCGCTCCGTGTCGGTTATGTCTTGTTGAGCTTAGTAGCTCAGCCTTGTTGTGACTTTTCTTTTTCAGGTGAAGTTGCTGCCTCTGAGCCTCCTCCTGCCGGCACTTGGCCGCCCCAACTCCCTCCGGGTTGGACGGTCGAGTGGGATCCCTCCTCGGACGGCGAGGAGAGGGATCATTGATGTCCCGGTTGGCCTCACCAGGGATATCCGACCCCGACGAGTTAGCTTCCGCTAGTTGTTTTACCTTCTGTTGTTTTTCTTTTGAACCTTGTAAACTCTGATGTGTTTTATGGCCAAACTAAATGGGTAATTTGTTAACTCGGTGGACTTGTTGTATTCTCTGGAACTGCTCACCTTTGTGTGGGTTTGCTAATTGGTCCTGTTCAAGTGGTTAAATCGGATGAAATCCGACGGCACTTCGTGTTTACTCAGTTTAGGCATGAGCGTCGCGTATCATGCGGCTAAATCATGTTTAACCAAGTAGATCCGAAGTGGATCCGCCACAGGAGGTAGCGGTCAGGGGTAGGAAGAGCGGGCGGCAGCATTAGTTGGGCTTGGGAGTGGGAGGAGCGGACGACCGCGATGGCCCCGCGCAGGTGGAGCGAATGCCGACTGGCTCGGTTGGGATGGATGGTGGTGGCGGCTGGGTGCGGGATAAACTCGCAGCGGCGGCTTGGCTCAGGCGGACAAGGTCTGCGGTGGCTCCGCTATCGGTGTTTAGACTCAGCAACCTACCGAGGGGGGTGCCCGAGATAGTGTTTTGGTTTGTTGGGCTCGTCGAGATCAGGAACTCGAAGGTAAACGCAGACACACGATTTAGATAGGTTCAGGCCGCTAGATTGCGTAATACCCTATGTCCTGTGTGTTGGTTGGATTGAATTGCTTTAGAGGGGGTCCCTGCCTCGCCTTATATAGTCGGGGCAGGGTTACAGGTCGGTTGGTTACAAGAATACTGGTCGGATACGACTAGAGAAAGCCTACCCTATTACAACGAGTACTTTCCTAATCCTCGACTAGTTCCTGTCTTTCCATATAGACTACACCATCCTGCACCATGGTCTCCATGTCAGATGCGTCTCGGTGTCCAGCCCCATATTTAGGATTGTCCAAACCTTCTGGTGAGCCATAGATGTATGTACGACACCCACCGGGGAGGACGGCGGCCGCACGGGTGGCTGGCCAGGGCTGCAAGCCAACGCGGGCACGTCCGTCCTAGCGCTCAACCTTACCAATGCCCCAAGCTCAAGTGTGACACACCGACGGGAGACTGAGGCGACGGGGAGAGAGAGAGAGAAAGAGAGCGAGAAAGGGAGGAAGAAGGGATGTGGACCTGATACCACATGTTAGGTCCACATCATCGCACAGTCAGCATGCCACGCATGCAGTTTAACACGGATTACAGAGAATTGGACCTCACTAAACCGATTAGCAAATTTAGGGATTTAGATGTGCATTTTCAGAGTTTTGGGGACCTGGATGGCACTCCTTGCCAAGTTCATGTCCCGCCCAGGCATTTACTCTTTTCTGGCTATATAACTTTTGATATGTATCTAGACATAGTATATATCGTATATTAAAAGTTATGTTAAAATTTAAAATGTACGGTAATTTGGGACGGAGGGAGTATTTTCAGTTAAAATTTATGGCACTGCTAAGAAACAGCAAATATATGGTAGACCCACTAAATAAAGGACTTCATGGGTAAAGCACGTGCAGTCAAACATTTAAATACAACGATTTTAGATCGTAAAGAGTAGTTTTAAATATGCTTTTTTCTTTTTTCAAAAAATAATGTCATGTATTTTGACTAGTACTTTTACAAGCTGAAATTTTGACTTTCCTTTATTGTTGTGTTATGATGTATGGTCAAAGCCACCGGGAAATGTACTACTGGGCAAGCTATATATAGAGTCGTCGGTTTAACATTAGTAGACCATTGCTTGTATTTTTTGACCCGACAATAACTGATTATAGTTTTTAACATTAGTCGTCGGTTCGTGGTGCACAATCTAGCCCCCAAACATTTGAGCGCATTTGAATTGGTTCATACATAAAATCTAACAATAAGAAAAAAAAATGTGGACCCGCATCCGTATACATGTAATCTCTGCCACTAAATATTATTTTCTTGTGGTACTGAACACATTAAATAAAATATTTTCCAGTAGTGATGCGCAGGTCAAAAGCAAGATTTGGAGACTGGGAGAACCGTACCAAGCAGGCAACAAGACGCCACAGCTCCAATGGTTTATACCTGCAAGTAAAGATAACATTCCTGCCGCCGTCACGTTGAAAATTGTTTATTGAACTGAAATCCAGCTCGAACTCTACGGAAAGTTGACGAACGTTTACACCAACTTGCCCAGCTGCCACCTACGCCTCGCGTGTCATGGTTCTTTCATCTTATCAGCTTGACTAGAAAAGAGTGGAGTAACGTATATGTGGAAGCCACAGCTCGCAATACTAAATCAGGTCAGCTAGTGACACGTCTGCTACAGAATGTATCTGCTACAGAATGTATCATCACTGCCGGCCTATTAAATAAAACCAGCTGTAATAGTCGAGTGGTAGGAAAAAATAACATCGATAACGATTTTAGCAATAAACCGGCAGTGATACATTCATATCACCGTCGGTTGGGGTGCCGAATTTTAACACCAACTGGCGATGATAGAGGAAGCGGATCTGAAAAAATGATCCAAATAAGTTAAGTCCCGAGACCACACCCTCACACGCGCCTCCCTCAACCGGCCACCCCCGGCCCCCCTCTCTCTATCCTTATCCTCTCCCTTTCCTCCCCCATCCGCTCAATCCCCTTTGCCCTCTCTACCTCGCTCTCCCACTCGCTCACCTGGCTCTCCCTCTCCTCCCCCGGCCAGATCCCTCCCCCTCTCCTCCCCCGGCAATTCCCTCTCCCTCCCTCGGATCTTAGCGGCTAGCGGCGGCACGGGGTCAGCGGCCGGTGCGGGGAGCAGCTGCGTGCCGCGACGTGGCGGTGGCGCGGGGAGCGACGGCGGCGCGTGATGGAGGGAGTAGCGGTGGCGGTGCTGGAGGGAGCGGCCGGCAGACGGATCCAGCGGGGCCGCCGCCACTCCCTCCCCACCGTGTTGCCCCTCCCTCTCCCTCTCCCTCTCATGGCGGCGAGCCCCCTCTCCGTCTCCCTGCGGGGCAAGGCCGGAGGTGGTGGCGTGGGGTACGTGCGGCGTGCATGGAGCGCCGGATCCGGCAGTGCAGGAGCATGGGGCCGCGTGATTTTCTTTTTTTTTTTTGAGATGCTTATCACCGCCGGTTTACAATCCGGGCAGTGATGACCAAACGCCTTTCGGATCTAAAACTAGTAGTGAAGGGCACTTCAGAGCCGGCGGTGATAAGGCATCGTGGAGCAGTGTTAAGACATGCCTTCTGGGAAACTAGAATATAAATGC
This sequence comes from Setaria italica, assembly GCF_000263155.2. Taxonomy (NCBI): domain Eukaryota; kingdom Viridiplantae; phylum Streptophyta; class Magnoliopsida; order Poales; family Poaceae; genus Setaria; species Setaria italica. The sequence continues at coordinate 20,088,899 of NC_028450.1, read as the reverse complement.
GTACAGAAGACGCGGTAGAGGTAGACGATCAACACATTGCTTACAAAATGACTTAGTTTGGCCGGCCGGGCTAGGCCGGGTTAATCAAATATTCAAATGCCCACAGTCGATTTTGAACTCCAAACTACACTGCAACCTGGTACGGGGCATTTACAACTGGTTAACCATCAGAACGTTATCAATTTTATTTTAAGATATCGGCTTATTTGCATGCCCTCAGCTTCCTCTTTCCCCAACCTTCTTCTCCTCCTGCTCTGCACATTTATCCTTTAGCTAGTCAGAGCATCTTTAGTATTGTCCCTAAATCAGAAGCTCATACTTTTTAAGTAAGGCCTCCTCCTACTTTCTGGGTCTCGCTTGTCCACAGTACCCTCTGGCGAACTCGTCGCGACGGCGCCTCTAGACTATATATAAATCTTATAATATATATTAGCGCTAATTTTTCTTGCAAAGCGAAAACAAATCCAGTGATATATTTTTAATTTAACATGTTTGATAATTATCGAGGAACAATATAGACTAAAACTAATATGACTACCTTAAGGAAGAATAGAACTCCATAATATCTATTGCTTCTCATAAAAAGATAGTTCTTCGGGCGTTTCTTGATACAAAATCATCAAGGACGGTATTAAGATCAATAGTGTCCAAAATATCCCTCTCGATGATGCACATAGCCAATCCATTTAACCTTTCTTGTGACATAGTTGCTCTCAAATAGTTGTTCAACAACTTCAATTTTGAGAAGAAAAACACGAGCTATATGAGTACCGAGTACTAGAAGTCCGAAGTAATTAATTTAGATTAAAAAACGATCAAGGAAAAAAATACCTAGGGGCTTGTGCGTGGTCGGCTGATGAACTGATGATTGATGAAGTGATGATCGATCGGCTGCAGTGATCGGAAGGCCTGATCACCGCCAAATTAGCAACAAAACCACAAGAGCAAAATCAGCATCCACCAAAAAGCACCAGCATCACAGACTCGCAGGAAAAAAAACCCCAAGCGGGCGCCGGGCGATGACTGATGAGGCGTCGACCAATAGAAGCACGCACTCACCGGCGGTCGGTGGAGCGAGGCGATGTCGTGGAGTAGTGGAGGGGCAGGGCGCCGATGAGGCGGAGGAAGCGGACGGTTGTGGTGTTTAATGCAGCCACCGCGTCACCGTGATTAGATCAGACTGCTGCCTCGGTGCCTCTTCACATTCACGTTCAGACTGCCGGCTGCCGCATCTTCAAGGCGTATGATGTATGGCTGGGGGTCTCTGTATATCTCTGTATAGGTATACAGTATACCTGGGCCTGGACCCCTCCCTCCCATGAGCCCTCGGCCGTCACACCTCTCGCACCTCTCCAGGACCGGCACTGCTTGTCAACCTAAAATAATAGCTTTAACTTCAACAGGAGCCCCCATTTTTCATATCGCACTCACATGTATGGGTTTCCTCGCTTGTCAACCTCTCCTCTTTCACTACTACATGCTCATTGGGCCACCAGAGCCAGAGCTCAATGGCGGGGGAGGAGCTCCATGATCGGTAGTGAGGTCCAACATGGCAGTGGTGGAGTGTCTAAATGTTAAGCATGTCTAGGGAGGAGCTCGCCGGTGAGGAGGGGTAGCACACTAGGGAGGAGGGAAACACAGAGGAGAGGGTCTACAAGGGAGGAGGTGCGGTGACTCGAGGCCCACACTAGGAGAAGGGACAGTGCGGCGTGTGGAGAGGGGGGATGCAGGGAGAACAACCACAGGGAGGGGACTGGCTTGTGGGGGAGGAGGGAATGAAATTGCCAGAAACTAAGGGGGTGTTTTGCAGCACTCCACTCCAAAAAAATAATTCCACTCCACCAACTCCATCTTTTTGCAGCTCCACTCCACCAACTCCACGAAAATATGGAGTTGTTGTACGTGTTTAGTAAATTGTAGTGCTCCAGCTCCAGAAACATGAGAATATGTTGTGAATAGTCTATTTTACCCTTTGTGAATGGACCCACGTATCAGTCTCCTCTTTTTTCTCCCCCACCTCTTCCTCTCTTCCTCCCTTCTCTTTTCTCCCCATCCCTTTCTTCGCGCTAGCCTTGCTGACGATGGTGCACGTGGACGTGGGTGCGAGTGGTGCTGCCCGTAGCAGTCGAAATGAGGAGCCCTCAGTGTTGCGACCCTTCCGCCCCAGCCGCACCCACCCGACCGCCACCCCAGCCAGCCCGCCCCCACCGCATCTGCCCGGTGCTCGCCGAACGGACAACCACGTCCCTTCTAATCAAGCGGACGGGGTCATCCTGCTTTGACGCCATCGCTGTCGAGCTGGAGCCGGAGGAGAGCGGAGCCTGGAGGACTGGCAAGCGGAGCTCGAGTGGCTTTCTCTGGCGATGAGCACATGGGGGCGACCTTGGGCGGCTACCAGTGGGGGCTAGCTCGAGCAACCACTAGGGATGAGTGCCAGGGCGAGCTGGAGCAGCCACTGGGGCGCGCTGCCGGCCGGTCAAGCGGGAGCTCCTCCCCGGTCCACACCGCCATGGGGGGTCGGGCGTGAGGATCCTAACAAGAGGATGCCAGCTTCCCTTGCCGCTGCTTCCAAGGAGGCAGGCAGATGGGAAAAATGAAATTCCAACTTCTCCTTCAATGGATTTGTAAAGGTGACTAGTAAAATCGATTCAAAACAAATCAAGGAAGCTTCCAGCAGGAGCGATTGAATCGAAAGTCACCATAGCTCCGGCGGGCGGCGGGCGATAGGCGACGGTGGTCGGGGGCGGCGCGGTCCGGCAGGCGGGGGTGGCTCGTTCTTGCGGTTGGGGGTGAGCCGGCCACAATGGGCGATGACGGTCGAGGACTGTGCGGTTCGGCGATTGGGGGCGACGTGATCTAGTGGGCTAAGCGGCAGAGAGAGGAAACGGCGACGGGAGGGGATACAAAAATTAAAAACCAACCGGTACGTTATATAACGAGTGGTAAAGGTGGGTAAATAACCTCCAACTTCACGAGGAAGTCTGAAACTGATGTTTTTGGAACACCCCTGAGGTACTTTAGGAAAAAACATAGATCTGACCCCTAGCTCCACTTTTTTTGGAGCTAGAGTTTGTGGAACTAGACGTATTTGGCAGGCAATTTTATGGAGTTGGTGAAGTGGAATTATTTTTTTCTGGAGTAGAGTGCTGCTAAACACCCATAAGGGGGCCGGGCTGGGGTGTCTTGGAGCTCCTTATTCTACGGGCTTCAGTAAAGGCCATACTGCGGGCCCTTTGGTGGTGGCGTTGTTTTTCTGCCTCAGCCTTCAAATGCCAATTAAGGGGCTGGTTTTGCTAAACGGAACCCTTCCATCAAGTCTAGGCGATGTGGTACATGTGTATATATCCTAAAATATTTTTGACATGATTACACATTTAACAATCCAAAGAGACGGGTTCTACTTTTTCTGGTGTTTCTTATATCGCTAAGTGTTGACACGCATGTTTTCAAATTCTTTTTGTCGTTACGATATTAAGGTACTGATTAGATATTTATTTATTATTTGGTAGTATTTTTATAAGAAAAGCTAGTTCATATTGATTTAACATTTCTTTCCATATTCAACAACTTTTCATGAGAGAAGATGTTTCTTTTATTTTGTTCATTGAACATTCTTTCAATAAATGTTCATTTGACATTTTTTTTCCAACGAGAGTTATTCCAACATTTTGTTAACAAGACTTTAAGTAAATGGTTGTTGGACATTTCAATTCTTATTTCAACATGTTTTCTAAGACAAGTTGATTCAATACTTTTATAAAATGCCTATTCAATATTTTTTTGTTGTTTTAACATTATTCAGAAATGATTTTTTTAATATTTTCTTTTTAACACATTTGCTAGTAAATGTGATTCAACATTTATTTTTTCATGTAATATTTGTTGGCCATACACCTATGGGCCCACCGGGAGGTTTGGACAGTCCTACAATACGGGGTTGTGCACCGAGACGTGTCAGACATGAAGACTACGGTGCAGGATAGCATGGTCTACATGGAGGATAAGAACGAGTCGAGGATTAGGAAACTACTCGTATTCTTGTCGAATACTTGTATTCAATTAGAGTAGGACTCTCTAGTCGAATCCGACTAGTATTCTTGTAAAGCAACCATCATATAACCCTACTGTGGCGGATCCACTTCAGATTTGCTTAGTTAACCATGATTTAGCCGCATGATACGCGACGCTCATGCCTAACCGAGTAATCCCGAAGTGCCGTCGGATTTCATCCGATTTAACCACTGAACAGGACCGAATAGCAAACCCACACGAAGGTGAGCAGTTCCAGAGAATACAGCAAGTCCACCGAGTTAACAAATTAACCATTTAGTTTGACCGTAAAAACAACATCAGAGTTTACAAGGTTTGAAAGAAAAACCACAGAAGATAAAACAACAAGCGGAAGCTATTTCGTCGGGGTCCGACATCCCTGGTGAGGCCAACCGGGACGTCAATGATCCCTCTCCTCGCCGTCCGAGGAGGGATCCCACTCGACCGTCCAACCCGGAGGGAGTTGGGGCGGCCAAGTGCCAGCTGAAGGGGGCTCGGAAGCAGCAACTTCACCTGAAAAGAAAGAGCCACAACAGGGCTGAGCTACTAAGCTCAACAAGACTTAACCGACAGGGAGCGCGCTAAACTACCTCTTCTAGACATGCAAGGGCTTTTTGGCTGAGGGGTTTTGTTTGCCAAAAGCGCTAGATGTATCCCTACTTGCAAGTTTTAGCTCCGGTTCTAAGTTCATTATCCGGTCTAAGTTTGCAACCTATTCTAAGCAATCATAGAACCAACCAAAAGGTATATACAACATCAGCAAAACCATGTCATCATCAGATTCCTTACTTACTCAGGGTGACATAGCGATCAAGTAGTCTCAAACTGTGAGAGGCAGACGAATCGATTCAAGTTTCTTAACCATGCATGGCGAACCTAATCTCACGACATCCGCGCACCACAAGGGCCGCTTCCTGTGTCGGCCGTCCCCATCAATTCCCAGGCGCGTGTCAGGTACAAACTTCCCTTGGCATGCAATGCTCCACAATCCCGGCCTCTGCCGTACTGTGACCGCACTTGCACCCACATGATGCACCATGGGAACCTCGTTCCAGGAATAGCAGGGGTATAAGCCACGCCCTAGTTCAATCAGGTACTAGGCTTCCCCATCCCATACTAGGTATGAGATTAGTACCTTCAAACACATGATCACGAACACCACCACTGTCGGGCCTTAGCAAGTTTCATAGACAGACGGGGCGATCATCCGACCACCAAAGAGTTACCTCAAACCCTGCCCCGTCCATCGTCCTTATAGTTGTGACAGAAGGTAAACATCCAACTCCTACAACTCGCGAGTGACAGGAAATCACTCGGCTTTTACCGTTTCCTATTTAAGCAAGCATCTACTCGGTCCAACAGCTAGTGTTCAGATCAGGGGAGCTAAGTTATGCATCTAGGGTTCCAAACAACTCCTATACGTAAATGCACAAGCATGTTAAAAAAGGCATGCGCAAGTCTGGTAAAACATAGGGGATTCATGAATCCGGGGCTTGCCTTCGAGCAAAGAGGAAGAGAACTGCTCGACTTCTGGGGCAGCTTCGGCTTCTGGGGGCAGGAGCTCAGCTACACCATCATCTTCTGGCGCCGGGTGCAGCTCGTAGTAGCCGTCAGCGAGACGCAGCTCTACACGAATGCAATGCATTGGTTAGCATAGACGGTTATTTCAACAGCAACACTTGCAAGTCTGAGCCCAGAAACTTGCGACAAGTTACAAGAGGGTGGGGAAGTTCAATGGAGTTGATGGAGATCAAGAGGTAAGGGTCGGAGGGAAGGAACTTATGATCTGACCCTTAATCTAGAGGATTTGATGTACTAGGGGTCCTCAGACTCAACGCTGAAAGGTCCCCAAGTTTTACACATACACCCTCAGTTCAAAAAAAAAGATACAGCCGAGCCCTCGGGCGAGGCGGAGAAGGGTCGGCGGAACAGACAGGGTCGGGCGAGACAGAACCGGGGTCGGGCGGATAAGAGGGGTCGGGCGAAGCGAACAAGGGTCGGCAGCCTACCTTCGTCTTACAAAGGAGGCTTGGGCGGAAGAACTAAGGGCTTGGGACAGCGGCGAGAATGTCCGCCGGCGGCGGTGCTTCTTGTGGATCACAAGTAAGCTCTTGGGCAGCACTGAAAGCAGTGGCTGGTGGATTTGAGAAAAGATGGTGCTTGAGCAGAGAAGAGAGTCCCTCTGACTTAGGTGGTGGCGCTGTGAGCTCGAACAGGGAGCAAGAGAGATGGCAGCTAGGGCAAGGGAACTCCGGCGGGACTTCTGCATTCCCTTTTATAGCGGCGCGGGAGTGAGAAGGGAAGCGGCGCGAAGGCCGGGGAAGAAGCGATGGAGTGCTCTGCCCGGGCGGCGATTGAGCGACGAGGGCGGTGAAGCAGGACTTCGGGGATGACGCCGGTGGTCATTGGGCACTGACGTCAGTGCGGCGCAGGCGCGGGTTTGCCGATGGTTGAGATTTGGCAGAGGCGGGCGTCGTCATGCGGTGGATCTGATGGAAGTGACCGGGAAAACGACGCTAGGATCGAGGGCGCATAGGTGAGAAGACAGGCGGCTGCGGGCGCGCGGGCGAGCGTGGAGCAACAGATTGTCGGGGCGGCTTCTGCCAGGGTGGGAAAAGGAGCTGTCACTGCCCCGGTCTGGGTTGGCGGAGGAGGAATCGTCGTGTAGCGAAGCCGGGGTGGCGCGACTGTGGTGAGGTGACGGAAAAGACGGGCGGCATCGGGCTCTGCGGCCGGGATCTGGCGATGTGATGATGGGTGCGGGCGGCGAGGTGCTGCAGAAAGGGTAGCAGGGGAGCTTCCGCCGCGATTGGGGAAGGGGGCGCGAGAATCCATCCAGTCGCGGGCCGAAAACGAGGCGGAGCGGCGGGCGTCGGAGGAGTTGAACCACGCGGCGGGGAAAAACTGAAGCGGGCATGCAACTCGAGTGTGCCTGTCGCGGGAGATTTGGGGGAAAAGATCTCGTGGGCCCGCCGGTCAGTCTCGGTGGTCCACTGCTCGATCTAGAGGGCGATGCTGCGGGATGGCTTAGAAAGATCCGACGGTAGGTTGGGGGTCGGCGGGGTCGGAACTGGGGAGACCACGGCGAGGGGTCGGATCGCAGGGGTCGGAAGATCTGGAGGTTGAACACTTAGGCTTGGAAAAACTAAGACAGGTGATCAGGGGCTCGGATTAAGATTGACGCGAAGGATTTTTGTCCGAGGCCGTCACAGCCTACCCCCCTTAAAAAGAATCTCGTCCTGAGATTCGGATGTAGGAATAACCGATGGGGGTGTGTAGCCTTTACCTCCTTGGCTGGGAAGAAAACTGGGGAAGTGTTTGTTCAAGTACTCTTCTGTTTCCCACGTGGCATCATCCTCCGTGTGGTTCCTCCAGAGGATCTTGTACATTTTCACCATTTGGCGCCGGTTATGCCTTTCTTTCTGGTCAAGGACCTTGGCCGGATACTCTGCATAGGTCAGGTCAGGCTCGATTTGAAGCTGTCCTTGTTCTAAGATCTCGGTTGGGACTTGGACACATTTCTTCAGCTGAGACACATGGAAAACATCGTGTATGGTTGATAGCTGTTCTGGGAGTTGGATCCGATAAGCCACGGGTCCACAAATTTCCACAACTTCATACGGGCCAATGTAACGGGGAGCCAATTTCCCTTTTACTCCAAACCGTTGCACTCCTTTGGTTGGGGAAACTCGAAGATACACATGATCACCAATATCAAACTGTAGGGGCCTTCTTCGCTTGTCGAAATAACTCTTTTGTCGAGATTGGGCAGCCTTGAGATTTGCTTGAATCAACTTCACTTGTTCTTCGGCTTCTACTACTAAGTCCGGGCCATAAACTTGTCTCTCTCCTACTTGGGACCAGTTTAATGGGGTCCGGCATCTCCGTCTGTACAATGCTTCAAAGGGTGCCATCTTCAAACTGGCTTGGTAGCTATTGTTGTAGGAGAACTCCGCCAATGGCAGGCACTTGTCCCAATTCTTATCATAGTGGATGACACAAGCTCTTAACATGTCTTCAAGGATTTGATTGACTCTTTCGGTTTGACCATCGGTTTGAGGATGATAGGTTGAGCTACGGATGAGTTTGGTGCCCATGGATGCTTGTAGCTGTTCCCAAAAGCGTGCTACGAACTGAATTCCTCGATCAGAGATGATGGTCTTAGGCACACCGTGTAGGGAAACTATGCAGTCAAGGTACAGCTCTGCATACTACTTGACTGTGTGGGTGGTGTGGACAGGAAGGAAGTGGGCGGTCTTGGTCAGATGGTCCACTATAACCCAAATGGAATCATGCCGCTGTGATGAAAGAGGTAGTCCGACAATGAAATCCATGCTGACATCTTCCCATTTCCAAGAGGGAATAGGTAGGGGTTGTAAAGTACCTGCTACATTTAGATGACTGGCCTTGACACGTTGGCAAGTGTCACACTCTGAAACGTACCGGGCAATTTCCTGTTTCATTCCGCCCCACCAGAAAGTTTGACGTAGATCATGGTACATCTTATTGCTGCCTGGGTGGATTGAGAATTTGGAGAGGTGAGCTTCATCTAGGATCTGCTTCCTCAAGTTGGGGCCGGCTGGTACAACCAGTCGGTTTCTATAATATAAGCTTCCAGTTTCGTCTAGCTCAAACTGCTTATATCCTTCATCTTTTAAGGAGATCTTCCTGGTGATCCGCTGTACTTCCTCGTCCTTTACTTGTGCTGACCTTATTTGGTCTTGTAGAACAGAGTCAAGGGTGATGTGGCTGAGGGTTCCATGGGAAACAATTTCCAATCTGAGTTTTCCCATCTCATGACACAAGGTTTCGGTGAAGGTTGTTGCCAACAAGCAGTTGCAACAGGGCTTGCGGCTAAGAGCGTCGGTGTAACGACCGACCCCTAACCTTTCCCAGTTAGGTTTGATCTCAGCCTTAACCTTAGTCAGCTGTTTGGTTGACCGCACCTAAGTGCTCAGTCTTCCGCCAGTCCGACCCCTGGATCCGACCCCTTCCTGCTTCGCTTCTCTCCCGACCCCGGCGAGTTCAACCCGACCATCGGATCCTGCTGATCTTCCTCACCCGTCCGATCTATCCCCCGGTGGACCCGCGAGATCTTCTTCCAGATCCCCCGCGCCAGCCGCACTCGAGTTGCATGGCCGCCCCCAGAGTTTCCTTGCCGCGTGACTCGTCTTCTCCGACGCCATCGCCCAGTTTTGTCTCTGGCAAGCCGCAGAGTGGGTTCCCGCGCCCCTTTTCCCCAATGGCAGCGGAAGCCCTCTGCACCCCTTTCTGCAGAGCCTCGTCTCCCGCGCCCATCATCACGATACCAGATCCCGGCCCCGGAGACCGATGTCGCCCGTCTTTTCCGTCCCTTTCAGCAACAGTTGCGCCGCCCGGTCGTCGCTACACGACGATTCCCCCACCGCCAACCCCGACCGCGGCCGCGACAGTTCCTTCCCCCCCCCCCGCTCTGTCAGAAGCCGCCCGACAATCTGTTGTTCCGCGCTCTCCCCCGCGCCCGAGTCCGCCTATCTTCTCACCTGTGCGCCCTCGATTCTAGCGCCGTTTAACCGGTCGCTTCTATCACCTCTTCCGCACGACGACGCCCGCTCTCCGCCAAATCCCAACCACCGGTCTACCAGCGCCTACGCCGCCCTGACGGTATAGCGCAATGATCGCTGGCGTCATCCCCGGAGTTCTGCAGCACCGCCCTGTTTGCTCAATCGCCGCCACGGCAGAGCACTCCATTGCTTCTTCCCGGCCTTCGCGCCGCTCCCCTTCTCTCTCTCCACGACGTTTCTGTTCCTTTGCTCCAGCAGCTATAAAAGGAATGCCCCCGTCGCCGGAGTTCCCTCCGCCTTTGTTGCCTTAGCCTTCTCTAGCTCCCTGCTCAAGCTCCTAGCGCTACCCACCCGGTTCTTGAGAAGTTCTTCTCCCAGTTCCTTCTCAATTCCTCCAAGTCACCCAGCAGCTTGCTCCTTTGTGCTGCGTAGAGCTCTCTTGTGATCCGCAAGAAGCAGCGCCGCCGCCGGAGCTTTGCCGGTCTTAGCCCTTGCTCGAAGCTTTAGACCTCTCGCCCAAGTTTGCCTCTTCCCGACCCCGAGCTTTCCTTTTAGGAAGAAGGTGAGTTGCCGACCCTAAGTCCGCCTCGCCCGACCCCTCCTATCCGCCCGACCCCGGTTCCGCCTCGTCCGACCCTGTCTGTTCCGCCGACCCTTATCCGCCTCGCCCGAGGGCTTGGCTGTGATCTTTTTCTTCAACTTGAGGGTGTATGTGTAAAACTTGGGAACCCTTCAGTGCTTGCGTCTGAGGATCCCAGTTATCACATCCTCTAGTTCAAGGATCAGACCACTAGTTCCTTCCTACCCTTACCTCTTGATTATCATCAGCTCTCTCGAACCACCATAACCTCCTGCTCATTGTCGCAAGTTTCTGGGCTCAGGCGAGCCAGTGTTGCTGTTGAAATAAACGTTTAAGCTAACCCTTGCATTGCATTCGTGTAGAGCTGCACCTCGCCGACGGCTTCTACGAGTTGCACCCGGCGCCCGACGAAGAAGCTGTAGCCGAGTTCCTGCCCGCGGAAGCCGAAGTCGCCCCAGAAGTCGAGCAGCTTCCGTCCCCTTTGCTTGCAGGCAAGCCCCGGTTGCATGAGAATCCTACGTGGTTCGCCAAACTTGCGCATGCCTTCCGTATAGCATGTTTGTGCATTTACGTTTAGGAGTTGTGTGAAACCCTAGATGCACGACCTAGTTAACCTTTGATATGAGCACTAGCTGTTGGACCGAGTAGTTGCATTGCTTAAATAGGAGACGGTAAAAGCCGAGTGATCTCCTGTCACTCACGAGTTGTAGGAGTTGCGTGATTTACTCTCCTGTTACAACTATAAGGACGATGGACGGGGCAGGGTACGGTAACTTTTTGGTGGTTGGATGGTCGCCCCGTCTGTCTATGAAAACTTGCTAAGGCCCGACAGTGGTGGTGTTCGTGATCAAGTGTTTGAAAGTACTAGCCTCATACTTAGTATGGGATGAGGAAGCCTAGTACCTGATTGAACCTAGACGTGAGCGGTGGCTTCTATTTTCAGGTGAAGTTTCCGTGTCCGACCCCTTTTTGGTTGGTGCTTGGCCGCCCCAGCTCCCGCCAGGCTGGACGGTCGAGTGGGACCCTTCCTCAGACGGCGAGGAGAGGACTCAGTGATGTTCTGGCTGGCCCCGCCCAGACATCCGACCCCGACGAAGTCTTCCGCTAGTGTTTTATCTGTTGTTCTTTGTTATAAAACTCTGATGTAAATTTTTATGGCCGAACCAATTGAGTAAGACCTGCTTAACTCAGTGGACTCGTTGTATTCTCTGTAACCGCTCACCTTCGTGTGGGTTTGCTAGACTCGATCCTGTTAAGTGGTTAAATCGGATGAAATCCGACGGCACCCCGTGTTAGCTCGGTTTAAGCAGCAGTGTCGCATGTTAGGCGACTTAACCTTGCTTGATCAAGCTAATCCGAGGTGGTTCCGCCACAGCTGGTATCAGAGCTCGTGTTTAGCATATCAGAGAACCCAATGAGCCCTAAACACTTCTTTGATAATATAAAAGCTGCAAGAACCTTTTTGAAAATCTCGTATGATCGTTAAGGATGACTTAGTGCGAGAGGCCCTAGGGGATTTTGGGGTTGTTTCAGGTGACTAATAAGTATTTGGTTATGTTGCTAACTCCTCCAGCACTTCGCCACGTCTATTATACGTGTGCTGAGTTCCGCATCGCGAGCATGTGAGGGTTGATAGGGAGTTCCATTCAAGGGACCCTATCTTCGCGGTTGTTTTCGCCCACGTCTATTATACGTGCGCAGGTTCCGTATGTGATCCATACGAAGGTTGATACGGTTCGATTCCAACGAACCTATCAGCACGGTTGTTTCGCCACGTTTGCCATACGTGTGCCGATTCCGCATCCCGAGTGTGCGAAGGGTTATAGGGATCCATTCAAAGGGAGCCTATTTCCACGGTTGAGTGCTGTCCATGCAGCCTTAAATGCATGGGTGCCGTTCCTATAGTGAACGGTAATGTTTGGGAACGCTTTCGTGGGTGCTGGCACGAAAGGTTCGTGTGTGGTGTTTTCTGCAGGTTGCTAACCATGCTCGTGAAGAAGTTGCTAGAACCGACTAGTTAATATAGGGAGAGACGTATTGTTGCCTTGTCACCGGCGCTGACCGCGTAAGACCCAAAGTCTGGGCAGTTGTTTTTGGTTAAGAGTACGGTAGGCCGTGCATGCGTCATACCTAAAATCCGTAATGTTTCCTTCTCAACAGCAACCCTGTCCGAAAGAGTTCTTTTGGATTTAAGGATTTCTAGTTCCTCTTAGTTGCTCTCGGTTAAGCCCTTCTGCTTCCCTATCCGACCCCTGATCCTCGGAGCTATCTCACGTGGTTTCGGTTTTCTTGGTTCCAGATGGCTGTTCCCGGGCATGTGGTTTTTGGAGCGGACGGTACCTTCCAGTCAACGTGCCTGCATTTCGAGGGGTTTCCCGCGATCTTGTGGGATACGCTGAGGTGGTTTGGGTAGCAGTCCCCGCCCCTGTATGCTGGGCGGCTGTATATGGAGCAGGGCATCCAGACGTGCCAGGTGCAAGCGTTGGTACCACCTCCCCTTGCACAGCCCGACTGGCCCTCTCTAGGCATAATAGCCTATGGTCTTTCTCCGGAAGACACGTGGGAATCCGCCGCCCTTCAGTTGCTCACACAGTTCTGTCAGTTGCACCCTGTGGAGATCACGCTGGACCCGATCGGTCCTTTTCCCGTCAGGAGTCGGCTGGACCCGACCTGGCTGGACCGCATCGGAAACCTCGAGGTGTTGGCCACTACCTGTGCTATGGTCACCATCTCCACCAATGTCCGTTGCATGGCTGCTCTCTACCGGTTGATAGAGCTCCAAGGAAGAGCCATGACTCTCTTTGCCCGGACGGCTGTAGACACCCACGGATACCTCCAGACAGCTAGAAGAGACCTGGTAGGCCAAACCTACCAGCTGATCCAACGTGGTATCCAGATCCACGACATGCAAGATCGGATCTCCGAGCTGGAAGGAGAAGTTGCCGACCTCGTGGACGGCATGATAGAGCTCTCGGAGGAGAAGATGGAAGTGGAGATGGAGTTGGCAGTCGCCAATGCCCACCTGGAGGAGCACCAAGCTGAGCTTGAAGATATGCATGCCCTCAACATGCAGCTTGAAGCTCAGGAGGACCCTGAGGAAGACGAGGGAGCGTCCAGCATGGACATAGAAGAGGATGGCGCCCCTTCTCCGACTCATAGTGTCCAGTGGTAGCTTGAGGGTTCTCAGGGAACCTTCCTTCTTTGGTTGTACTCCTCGGCAGCCTAGTTTTTGGAAAGCTGTAATAGGTTAGCCTTGAGTTGAGTACTCCCTGTGTTGAAACATCGTTGTGTATAAAGTCAACCGGTGCATAGTTTTATCTTTTCGTATGGTGTGGATGCTAGGGTTAAGTAAGTTGCGCCGTAACCCTATGTTGCTTTCGGGGAGCCTGTTCAGTCGGCCGACCCTAGTTTGCGAGCCAGAGTGCGCCGACCTGTGAGGCAGTCTCCGCCTCGTCCGACCCTTTTCGAGTATGGACTATGTCCGACCCCTTGGTTTGCGTGAACCAGATCCTAGGAGTCTGTGTGTGGCATGTGTACCTGAAGTGGAGTACCAGGTCAAATGGAGGTTACCTATGCCGAGAATGGGAGGAATGTGCTTCCTCTATGAGGACGTGTGATGCACCATGGGTAAGAGTCGCATTAAAGGATTTAATTCATACGTTCCCATTTGTTGGAGTGCACCTAAGGTTATGAGCATTAATGGGGCGTTAACTCTTGCAGATGGCGCACCGCACGAGGTCTGGAACTATGCCCAGTAGTAGCGATCAGCGACAGGATCTTCCCCCGCCCCCGCCCCCATCGCCATTGGAGGCAATCTTAGCAACTCAAACCGAGCTGCTAAGGCATCTGGTGCAAGGACAACACCAGCAGCCACACGGTGGAAGAGCACAGCAGCAGCCGCATGTCGCGCGGTACGAGGACTTTCTAGGAACGCAGCCCCCGCTGTTCCAAAAGACACAAGAACCGCTCGACGCTGATGCATGGGTTCGTACGATCGAATCCAAGTTCGAGCTCCTTACCGCTCCATGCCCCGACGACAACAAGGCGCGGTTTGCAGCTCAGCAGCTGCGTGGTTCCGCACGGCTTTGGTGGGACCACTACCATGCCATGCTACCTGCTGGCCACGTGGTCAGTTGGAACGAGTTCAAGACGGCGTTTAAGGCGCATCACATTCCCGAAGGTCTCCTGGAGCGCAAGCTCAACGAGTTTCTGGCCCTCACCCAAGGAACTCGGGATGTGCTGCACTACGCCCAGGCGTTCAATGACCTATGCCGTTATGCTGGCTATCATGCGGACACCGATGAGAAGAAGCGGGACAGATTCCGCCGAGGACTGAGCTTGGAGCTCAGGGAAAGGCTGAACCCCATCAGGGTGGACACCTATAACGAGTTGGTCAACCTGGCCATCTCCCAGGAGGACTGCATGCAAGCTCTCAAGGCCGACCAGAAGAGGAAAGCCTCTGTGGCTTTTCCGAGCCCGCCAACCCGAAGGTTCCGGATGGTTCCTCCACAAGCCCTTGGCCGACCCCAACAGTCACGGAAATGGATCGCCCGACCCCCGCCGGCCGCAATGCCTCGTTTTCCAGGCTTCCAACCGCAAGTGCCCCGGCCGACCCTGCCAACGCCACCTCGCCCGGCAGCCAGTAACCGATGTTTTACCTGCGGCAATGAGGGGCATTTTGCAAAGGACTGCCCTAGGAACAAGAATCAGCAGCAAGGCCAGAACCCCATGGCAGCCAGAGGAAGAAGGCCCAAGGTGCAAGTCCGACAAGGCCGGCTCAACTACACCAGCTTGACCGAACTTCCCGAAGGTGCGTCAGTAATGACGGGTACTTTCCTTGTTTTAAATCAAGTTGTTGTTGTGTTGTTTGATTCGGGAGCCTCTCATAGCTTTATCGGGAGTAAGGCAAGGGAAAGATGTGGGTTAAGTATCGGTCACACTAAGGAACCCTATGTGATCGCCACACCTGGAGGAAGGATAACGTCGGATTAGGTCGTTATTCTTGTACCTCTCCAGCTAGGCCCCACCCTCTTCAAGGAAAACCTTATCATCCTTGACCTTGAAGGCCTAGATCCTTGGCATGGATGGGATGGCCCGACATCATGTTGTTTTAGATACATCAGCCCGATCTCTTTACATCAGCTCACCCTCTCAAGGCAGTTCTACCCTATCCTTGACCCATCCCGAGTCTTCGACTCCTTGTGCCTACCCTCTCTTGGGAGCCTGTTTAGAAGACCTCCCTGTTATCAGTGAGTACCCAGATGTGTTCCCAGAAGATTTGCTGGGTATGCCACCTGATAGAGAAGTGGAGTTTTCCATAGAGTTGATTCCTGGCACAGCTCCGATATCCAAGAGACCCTATCGGATGCCACCCGCTGAGTTAGCCGTGTTGAAGACCCAGTTGCATGATCTGTTGGAAAAGGGCTTCATTCGACCCAGTACATCATCTTGGGGTTGCCCCGCCCTGTTTGTGAAGAAGAAAGACGGCAGTTTACGGATGTGTGTGGATTACCGACCCCTCAATGCGGTAACAGTCAAGAACAAGTACCCACTGCCACGCATTGATGTCTTGTTCGATCAGTTAGCCGGAGCAAAAGTGTTCTCCAAGATCGATCTTCGATCTGGCTATCACCAAATCAAGATTCGACCCTGCGACATACCCAAGACAGCTTTCTCTACCAGATATGGACTGTATGAGTACCTAGTCATGTCCTTTGGACTCACCAATGCACCCGCTTACTTCATGTATCTGATGAACTCGGTGTTTATGCCCGAGCTGGACAAGTTTGTCGTGGTGTTCATTGATGATATCCTAGTGTACTCGAAGGACGAGAAAGAGCATGCCGACCATCTTCACATAGTTCTCCAACGGCTGAGAGATCACCAGCTCTATGCCAAGTTCTCCAAGTGTGAGTTTTGGTTAGATAGTGTCAAGTTTCTGGGACACACTATCTACAAGGATGGTATTGCCGTGGATCCCAGTAAGGTGCAAGAAGTCATGGAATGGAAGTCTCCTACCTCGGTACATCAGATCAGGAGTTTCCTTGGACTGGCAGGTTACTATCGGCGTTTTATACCGGATTTCTCCAAGATAGCTAAGTCGATGACCGAGTTGCTGAAGAAAGAGGTCAAGTTTGTGTGGGACACCAAGTGTGAAGAAGCTTTCAAGACCCTGAAGCACTTGCTAACCACCGCCCCAGTTTTGGCTCAACCCGACCCCTCTAGGCCGTATGACGTATACTATGACGCCTCTGGTACTGGACTCGGATGTGTTCTTATGCAAGACAGCCGAGTCATTGCCTATGCCTCACGTGCGTTACGACCTCATGAGCTGAACTACCCGACCCATGACCTTGAGTTGGCAGCAGTGATACATGCCTTGAAGATATGGAGGCACTACTTAATGGGAGCTCACTGCAACATCTACACCGACCACAAGAGCCTCAAGTACATCTTCACGCAAGCCGACCTCAACATGCGTCAGAGAAGATGGCTGGAGTTGATAAAGGATTATGAGTTGGAAGTGCACTATCATCCTGGCAAGGCCAATGTTGTAGCCGATGCCCTCAGTCGCAAACCCCATTGCCACTGCTTGTTGTCAACAGCCTTCACCAACACTCTGTGTCACGAGATGGGAAAACTAAGTTTGGAGGTTGTTCCTCAGGGAACCCTTAGTCACATCATCCTTAACTCAGTTTTGGAGAGCCAAATTCGGTCAGCACAAGTGGAGGATAAGGATGTAAAACGGATCATCAGCAAGATCTCAGCAAAGGAGGAAGGATATAAGCAATTCCGTCAGGACGAAACGGGAGGTGTGTATTATGGAAACCGACTAGTAGTGCCCGCCGACCCTGAGTTAAGGAAACAAATCCTAGATGAAGCTCATCTCTCCAAGTTCTCGATCCATCCGGGCAGCAACAAGATGTACCATGATCTTCGTCAAACCTTTTGGTGGAGTGGAATGAAACCAGAGATAGCTCGTTATGTTTCAGAATGTGACACCTGTCAATGTGTCAAGGCCAGTCATTTGAAGGTAGCAGGAACCCTGCAGCCGCTACCTATTCCCTCTTGGAAATGGGAAGACATCAGCATGGACTTCATAGTTGGGTTACCCGTTACAACTCAACGGTATGATTCCATTTGGGTTATAGTGGACCGTCTGACCAAGACAGCACATTTCTTTCCTGTTCGTACCACCTATACAGTCAAGCAATATGCAGAGTTGTACCTCGACCGTATTGTTTCCCTACATGGTGTACCCAAGACTATCGTCTCAGATAGAGGAGTTCAGTTTGTGGCACGTTTTTGGGAGCAATTACAAGCATCCATGGGCACCAAGCTCATCCGAAGCTCAACGTATCATCCCCAAACCGATGGCCAAACCGAGAGAATAAATCAGATCCTCGAAGACATGCTAAGAGCTTGTGTTATCCACTACGATAAAAGCTGGGACAAGTGCCTGCCCTTAGCAGAGTTCTCCTACAACAACAGCTATCAGGCCAGTTTGAAGATGGCACCGTTTGAGGCCCTGTACGGCCGGAGATGCAGAACACCCTTGAACTGGTCCCAACCAGGAGAGAGACAGGTTTATGGCCCTGACTTAGTGGCAGAAGCCGAAGAACAAGTGAAGGTAATTCAGGCAAATCTCAAAGCTGCCCAATCTCGACAGAAGAGTTACTCCGACCAGCGGAGGAGACCCCTGCAGTTCGACCTTGGTGATCATGTGTACCTTCGGGTCTCCCCGACCAAAGGAGTGCAACGGTTTGGAATAAAAGGCAAGTTAGCTCCACGCTATGTTGGCCCTTATGAGATTTTGGAGAGATGTGGACCTGTTGCTTACCGGATCCAACTCCCAGAACAGCTATCAGCCATACATGATGTTTTCCATGTGTCTCAACTGAAGAAATGTGTCCGAGTTCCAGCGGAGATCTTAGAACAAGAACAACTTCAAGTAGAACCTGACCTGACCTACGCCGAGTACCCAGATCGAGTTCTTGACCAAAAGGAAAGGCACACCCGACGCCAAGTGGTAAGGATGTACAAGATCCTTTGGAGAAACCACACCGAAGATGAAGCAACATGGGAAATGGAAAAGTATCTGAACAAGCGGTTCCCAGGTTTTCTGTCCCATCAAGGAGGTAAGAACAGCACACCCTTGATCCTTGAATCTCGGGACGAGATTCTTTTTAAGAGGGGTAGGCTGTAACGACCGACCCCTAACCTTTCCCAGTTAGGTTTGATCTCAGCCTTAACCTTAGTCAGCTGTTTGGTTGACCGCACCTAAGTGCTCAGTCTTCCGCCAGTCCGACCCCTGGATCCGACCCCTTCCTGCTTCGCTTCTCTCCCGACCCCGGCGAGTTCAACCCGACCATCGGATCCTGCTGATCTTCCTCACCCGTCCGATCTATCCCCCGGTGGACCCGCGAGATCTTCTTCCAGATCCCCCGCGCCAGCCGCACTCGAGTTGCATGGCCGCCCCCAGAGTTTCCTTGCCGCGTGGCTCGTCTTCTCCGACGCCATCGCCCAGTTTTGTCTCTGGCAAGCCGCAGAGTGGGTTCCCGCGCCCCTTTTCCCCAATGGCAGCGGAAGCCCTCTGCACCCCTTTCTGCAGAGCCTCGTCTCCCGCGCCCATCATCACGATACCAGATCCCGGCCCCGGAGACCGATGTCGCCCGTCTTTTCCGTCCCTTTCAGCAACAGTTGCGCCGCCCGGTCGTCGCTACACGACGATTCCCCCACCGCCAACCCCGACCGCGGCCGCGACAGTTCCTTTCCCCCCCCCCCCTCTGT
>NC_028450.1:20065053-20069836 GCF_000263155.2 Setaria italica | reverse complement strand
TTCCGCGCTCTCCCCCGCCCCGAACTCCCTGTCTTCTCACCTGTGCGCCCTCGATTCTAGCGCCGTTTAACCGGTCGCTTCTATCACCTCTTCCGCACGACGACGCCCGCTCTCCGCCAAATCCCAACCACCGGTCTACCAGCGCCTACGCCGCCCTGACGGTATAGAGCAATGATCGCTGGCGTCACCCCCGGAGTTCTGCAGCACCGCCCTGTTTGCTCAATCGCCGCCACGGCAGAGCACTCCATTGCTTCTTCCCGGCCTTCGCGCCACTCCCCTTCTCTCTCTCCATGATGTTTCCGTTCCTCTGCTCCAGCAGCTATAAAAGGAATGCCCCCGTCGCTGGAGTTCCCTCCGCCTTTGTTGCCTTAGCCTTCTCTAGCTCCCTGCTCAAGCTCCTAGCGCTACCCACCCGGTTCTTGAGAAGTTCTTCTCCCAGTTCCTTCTCAGTTCCTCCAAGTCACCCAGCAGCTTGCTCCTTTGTGCTGCGTAGAGCTCTCTTGTGATCCGCAAGAAGCAGCGCCGCCGCTGGAGCTTTGCCGGTCTTAGCCCTTGCTCGAAGCTTTAGACCTCTCGCCCAAGTTTGCCTCTTCCCGACCCCGAGCTTTCCTTTCAGGAAGAAGGTGAGTTGCCGACCCTAAGTCCGCCTCGCCCGACCCCTCCTATCCGCCCGACCCCAGTTCCGCCTCGTCCGACCCTGTCTGTTCCGCCGACCCTTATCCGCCTCGCCCGAGGGCTTGGCTGTGATCTTTTTCTTCAACTCAAGGGTGTATGTGTAAAACTTGGGAACCCTTCAGCGCTTGCGTCTGAGGATCCCAGTTATCACATCCTCTAGTTCAAGGATCAGACCACTAGTTCCTTCCTACCCTTACCTCTTGATTATCATCAGCTCTCTCGAACCACCATAACCTCCTGCTCATTGTCGCAAGTTTCTGGGCTCAGGCGAGCCAGTATTGCTGTTGAAATAAACGTTTAAGCTAACCCTTGCATTGCATTCGTGTAGAGCTGCACCTCGCCGACGGCTTCTACGAGTTGCACCCGGCGCCCGACGAAGAAGCTGTAGCCGAGTTCCTGCCCGCGGAAGCCGAAGTCGCCCCAGAAGTCGAGCAGCTTCCGTCCCCTTTGCTTGCAGGCAAGCCCCGGTTGCATGAGAATCCTACGTGGTTCGCCAAACTTGCGCATGCCTTCCGTATAGCATGTTTGTGCATTTACGTTTAGGAGTTGTGTGAAACCCTAGATGCACGACCTAGTTAACCTTTGATATGAGCACTAGCTGTTGGACCGAGTAGTTGCATTGCTTAAATAGGAGACGGTAAAAGCCGAGTGATCTCCTGTCACTCACGAGTTGTAGGAGTTGCGTGATTTACTCTCCTGTTACAACTATAAGGACGATGGACGGGGCAGGGTACGGTAACTTTTTGGTGGTCGGATGGTCGCCCCGTCTGTCTATGAAAACTTGCTAAGGCCCGACAGTGGTGGTGTTCGTGATCAAGTGTTTGAAAGTACTAGCCTCATACTTAGTATGGGATGAGGAAGCCTAGTACCTGATTGAACCTAGACGTGAGCGGTCGCCCCATTGTTCTTGGAACGGAGTTTCCCCTGCTGATTGTCGCACGTGGTGGCAAAGCGTGGTCACAGGACGGCAGGACGGTCGAGTGGGACCCTTCCTCGGACGACGAGGAGAGGACTCAGTGATGTTCTGGCTGGCCCCGCCCAGACATCCGACCCCGACGAAGTCTTCCGCTAGTGTTTTATCTGTTGTTCTTTGTTATAAAACTCTGATGTAAATTTTTATGGCCGAACCAATTGAGTAAGACCTGCTTAACTCAGTGGACTCATTGTATTCTCTGTAACCGCTCACCTTCGTGTGGGTTTGCTAGACTCGATCCTGTTAAGTGGTTAAATCGGATGAAATCCGACGGCACCCCGTGTTAGCTCGGTTTAAGCAGCAGTGTCGCATGTTAGGCGACTTAACCTTGCTTGATCAAGCTAATCCGAGGTGGTTCCGCCATAGCATTGGCCTTGCCGGGGTGATAGTGTACTTCTAACTCATTGTCCTTTATCAACTCTAACCATCTTCTTTGGCGCATGTTGAGGTCGGCTTGGGTGAAGATATACTTGAGGCTCTTGTGGTCGGTGTAGATGTTGCAGCGGGTGCCCATCAGATAATGTCTCCATATCTTTAAGGCATGAATCACTGCGGCCAACTCAAGATCATGGGTCGGGTAGTTCAGCTCATGAGGTCATAATGCTCGTGAGGCGTAGGCAATGACTCGGTTGTCTTGCATAAGAACACACCCAAGTCCAGTGCCAGAGGCGTCACAATACACGTCAAACGACCTAGAGGGGTCGGGTTGAGCCAAAACTGGGACTGTGGTCAGCAAGTGCTTCAGGGTCTTGAAGGCTTCTTCACACTTGTCGTTCCACACAAATCTGACCTCTTTCTTCAACAATTCTGTCATCGGCTTAGCTATCTTGGAGAAATCCGGTATGAAACGCCGATAGTAGCTGTTGGAGAACTATGCGAAGATGGTTGGCATGTTCTTCTTCGCTCTTCGAGTACACCAGGATATCATCAATGAACACCACTACAAACTTGTCCAACTCGGGCATGAATACCGAGTTCATGAGGTACATGAAGTATGCGGGTGCATTGGTGAGTCCAAAAGACATGACCAGGTACTCGTAGAGTCCATATCTTGTGGAGAAGGCAGTCTTAGGGATGTCACATGGTCGGATCTTGATTTGGTGATAACCTGAACGAAGATCGATTTTGGAGAACACTCTAGCTCCAGCTAACTGATCAAACAAGACATCAATGCGGGGGAGTGGATACTTGTTCTTGATAGTCACCGCATTGAGAGGTCGGTAGTCTAGACACATGCGTAGACTGCCATCCTTCTTCACAAACAGGGCCGGGCAACCCCAGGGTGATGCACTGGGTCGGATGAAACCTTTTTCCAATAGATCAAGCAACTGGGTCTTCAACTCGGCCAACTCAGCTGGTGGCATCCGATAGGGTCTTTTGGAGATGGGGGCGGTGCCGGGGATCAACTCTATGGCAAACTCCATGTCTCTATCAGGTGGCATGCCAGGCAAGTCCTCTAGGAACACATCAGGGTACTCAGAGACAACAAGGAGGCTTTCTAGTCGGGCTTGCGATAGAGGGTACGCACAGGGAAGTGCGGACTTAGGAGGGTTCAAGAACAGGGTAGAACTGCCATAAAAGGGCGAGTTGATGTGGAGGGTTCGGGCGGCTGGGTCTAGAACCACTTGGTGCCGGGTCATCCAATCCATTCCAAGAATGATATCTATTCCGTCCAGGTCAAGGATGATAAGATTCTCCTTAAAAAGGTTTCGGCCTAGCTGAATAGGCACATTGACACTCATCCTATCAGATGTGATCATTCCACCCGGGGTGGATATTCTAAAAGACCCTCTGGTTTGGCATTCTTGTAACCCACACTTGTCACGGGTCTTTCTCCCGATAAAACTATGTGAAGCTCCCGAGTCAAACAAAACCAAAGCTGAAAAACTGTGAATCAGAAAGGTACCCGTCATATCGGCGCACCTTTAAGAAGCTCTGCTGCGTGGGTGAAGTTCAGTCGACCTTGGCGAACTTGCACCTTGGGCCTCCTCCCCTTGTTGAGCGCTGCACTGTTCTGCCCTGGGCGCGGGCTCTAATTTCTAGGGCAGTCCTTGGCGAAATGTCCCACATCACCGCAGGCAAAACAGCGGTTATGTAAGGATACGAGGTAGGCTACACTAGCGTAAATCAAAATTTCTACCGCGTATAACCAGGAAGAACTGCCGTATAAGGATCATGGGATTACCACTCGACGCACTACTGGTGCGGAAGATGTAGATATGCGTCGATGCAGTGAAGATGATCACGTAGTCGTACGTAGTCGATCAACGTAGTCGTACGTAGTCGATCACGTCACGTCCAGCAGCTCCCACGTGCAGCAAGATCGCCTCCGGTGCCGCGGCTCGTCGTGGCTCATCGATGGCTCGTCCAAGTGCTGCAGGCGCAACACCTCCAAGGTATCCACACGTGCAGGGAGGAAGCGTCGCAAGCCGGACTGCTAGATCCGCGAGTTGCAACAGGCGAGGGCGTGGGAGGCGCGGCAGATGTGTTTTTCCAAAAGGTGTAAACCCTAGGGCGCCCCCACCCCTCTATTTATAGAGGTTTCTGACGGGCCTCTGGATCCGAGGCCCATTAGTACTTCTAAACCTAATCCAACTCGGATCAGATCCGAATTGGGCTTCCAGCCCCTTAAGTGTGTGACCCTATGGGTTCGGATACGTATAGACATGGCCCGAGTACTCCTACTCGACCCAATAGTCGGTAGCGGTCTCTAGCAAGACGTGCCAACTCCTATACGCACACGAAGATCATATCAGACGAACCACCACAATATAATATACATGCTATTCCCTTTGCCTCACGATATTTGGTCTAGCTTCAAGCCGACCGCTCTTTCTCGATCCTGTGATTCGGAATCCCTTTGTAGGTTAACTCTTAACCGTACGTAGCATGGCCATGCATTTTTGGATCCGATCACTCGGGGGGCCCAGAGATATCACTCTCAATCAGAGAGGGGCAAATCCCATCTTGATTGACCATGTCTCATAGCATGCTTCTTGACAAACCCGAAAGCTACCTTTATAACTACCCTGTACGGCGTAGCGTTTGATAGCCCCCAAAGTAAGTCGATCCACATCTAGAATACATGCGACAATCTCAGGTCTAAGGACAAAGCGTATATGTTGTTAAAGAGAA
>NC_028450.1:20018903-20063562 GCF_000263155.2 Setaria italica | reverse complement strand
GGGGTGGACCATTCTGGACGCTGTGCAGGTGGGTTGGGCGTTGGTAGTGGGGCTTTCCTCTTCCTTTCGGCTGCCAGAGCCTTCATGCAGTCCTCTTGGGAGATGGCCAGGTTGACCAACTCATTGTACGTATCCACCCTTGTCGGGTTTAACCTTTCTCTAAGCTCCAAGCTCAGCCCTCTATGGAACCTGTCCTTCTTCTTCTTGTCGGTGTCCGCGTGATATCCGGCATAATGACACAGGTTGTTGAAGGCCTGAGTGTAGTGTTACTGTTGGAGGTATGCCCTAGAGGCAATCATAGAGATGATGATATTCCATTTGTATCCATGATTTGTATGTTGTGTTCATTGAATATCCATTGAAGGCTACTTGAATTGATTTGCAATTATGTGAATTGTATGTGAAACTCTTTACTTGTATGGTTATTCTAAAGTTGTCCCTAGTCGGAGTTCATGTGAGGACACACATGAATATTAGACTAGCACATGTATTAGTTGATGACTATGTTTCACAAGTCATGGACATGGAGATGTTGAACTAATAATGTTGACACATGTGGAGACATGTGCTAGGACTGACCCAACACGAGAAGTAGTTCTCTCTTTAAACAACATATACGCTTTGTCCTTAGACCTGAGACTGTCGCATGTATTCTAGATGTGGATCGACCTACTTAGGGGCTATCAAACGCTACGCCGTAACAGGGTAGTTATAAAAGTAGCTTTCGGGTTTGTCAAGAAGCATGCTATGAGACATGGTCAGTCAAGATGGGATTTGCCCCTCTCTGATTGAGAGTGATATCTCTGGGCCCCTCGAGTGATCGGATCCGAATATGCATGGCCATGCTACGTACGGTTAAGAGTTAACCTACAAAGGGATTCCGAATCACAGGATCGAGAAAGAGCGGTCGGCTTGAAGCTAGACCAAATATCGTGAGGCAAAGGGAATAGCATGTATATTATGTTGTGATGGTTCATCTGATATGATCTTCGTGTGCGTATAGGAGTTGGCACGTCTTGCTAGAGGCCGCTACCGACTACTGGGCCGAGTAGGAGTACTCGGGCCATGTCTATACGTATCCGAACCCATAGGGTCACACACTT
The DNA here is from genome assembly GCF_000263155.2 of Setaria italica. Classification (NCBI taxonomy): domain Eukaryota; kingdom Viridiplantae; phylum Streptophyta; class Magnoliopsida; order Poales; family Poaceae; genus Setaria; species Setaria italica. The sequence goes on along the minus strand of NC_028450.1, from coordinate 20,062,459 downwards.
AAGGGGCTGGAAGCCCAATTTGGATCTGATCCGAGTTGGATTAGGTTTAGGAGTACTAATGGGCCTCGGATCCAGAGGCCCATCAGGAACCTCTATAAATAGAGGGGTGGGGGCGCCCTAGGGTTTACACCTTTTGGCGAAACACACTTGCCGCGCCTCCCACGCCCTCGCCTGTTGCAACTCACGGATCTAGCAATCCGGCTTGCGACGTTTCCTCTCTGCACGTGTGGATACCTTGGAGGTCTTGCGCCTGCAGCACTTGGACGAGCCATCGACGAGCCGCCGACGAGCCACGACGAGCCGACGACGAGCCGCGGCACCGGAGGCGATCTTGCTGCACGTGGACGAGCTGCTGAGGAGCTGCTGGATGTGATCGACTACGTACGACTACGTGATCGTCTTCACTGCACCGACGCATATCTACATCTTCCGCACCAGTAGTGCATCGAGTGTAATCCCGTGATCCTTATATGGCAGTTCTTCCTGGTTATACACGGTAGAAATTTTTGTTTTGCGCTAGTGTAGCCTACCTCGTATCCCAACAGTGGTATCAGAGCCGTAGCTGCTTAGTTTTGGATTCGGGATGTGTGCATATGGAGATATGCGAGTTCTCTGTTTGATCTATGTCCTGATTTCGTGCCCTTGCTGCAATGGTAGTGTAACGACATACTCCTACCGGTCGGTTTCCGCCATCGGAGTTAAGTGATACACGTAAATCCAGTTGCAGTGAGGGAAGATCAATATGATTGGTCGAATCGAGATCTAGGGTCATACGCCAGGCGCATTAGATGTGCAATAGTAGATGGGATCTACTGCCGGGGTCGGGATTTTGCCGTATGCGTATGCTTCGGTAAATCAGCCGTAACTTTTCGGTACGATCTCGGATCGGGGCGATTTTTATATGAAAATTGATCTACAGAAAAAGTTACACATGAAATTCAACCGCTTTGCCATTTTCGGCGAAATTAGATTTCCCAAATTCGGCTTGGAAGATGGAGTTTCGCGCCTCCGAAGTTTGGAACGTTAGGACGCCTAACTCTATTTTGCAGGATGTATGTATGTATCTTGTGATCAGTATGGCCCCCTTGTGTATGTGATGCATGTGTGTAACTCATTCGTGACCTGCGTGTCACGTGTACGGCAACACGGCAGGAGCCATATGTGTTGTCACTTTATTGTATTTAATGGTCTGCGTACCAATCTGTGATGATCCAAGCAACTATGTAATCTTCATTACTAGATTCTTTACTAGCTATTAGGCGTAATAGCATGCTCTAGTTCTTGGAGGACTCATCACCAGGAGGCTGGCGCACATGGAACATGGAGATGGAGATCACCATGGTGAACAGGTTCTATGGAGATGGAGATCACCATATGAAAACGGGCCATACTGTGTCACAACTGTGTGAATGCTATTTTGTTTATGTTTTACTTTCTGCATGCTGTGATGTTAGAAGTAGAACGATCCCTCGCAAATTTTAAGTTAGTATGCCCTCCCAACTAAAACTTGCACCGTCCCATGTCTTGTACAATTAGTGGTGGGTCTATGAAATTAGGGTGCCATTGGTTTTCCTTGACTAGACGGGTTTGTGTCGGACACTTACACGCATAAGGGTTGGTTTGCTTAACAAGGTTATCTTAACGGTTAAGGACCTTGGGGTATAAAGGTTGGGCGCCGAGACATAGAGATGTCACCCAACAACAGGAGTCATATGTGATATGATTAGCAAAAGTTGCTTACCGATCTACCTCGTTTGCTAGCGGTGATGCTAAAGCTCACTAGTAGACTTGTTAGTTGTGGATCCTGAATCACTAAGTTTCAATAGAGGGATATTGATTTTAGTGGGAGTAGATTCTGTTAAAATAGTTTAATGTAATTTGCTCTATCATGGATACGTTTGTCTTAGTGTATTTTGCATTACTTTTGTTGTAGATTAAATGGCACCTAGCAACACCACCGCATCGTTTGCTTTGCGTTCGGTCCTTGAGAAGGACAAATTGAATGGAACAAACTACTCGGATTGGATCCGTAACCTGAGAATTGTTCTCAGGGCTGAGAAAAAGGAAGATGTTCTAGACACCCCACTACCACCAGTACCTGCTGATGATGCATTTGCTGCCGTTAAGGCTGCTTACAAGAAGGCATTTGATGCTAATCTTGAGGTAAGCTGCCTTATGCTTGCTTGCATGGAACCCGAGCTGCAGATGCAGTTCGAAACAAATCATGAGGCACACGATATGATCGTGGCGCTCAAGGACATGTTCCAGACACAGGCTAGGACCGAAAGGTTCAATGTGTCCAAAGCCTTTCTGGAGTGCAAGTTAGCAGAAGGCGCAGCAGTAGGACCACATGTAATCAAGATGGTTGGTTACACTCAGCGATTGGAGAAGCTGGGCTTCCCAATGGGCAAAGAGTTGGCCACTGACTTCATTCTTTCATCTCTTCCGCCTAGCTATGGGAACTTCATCTCGAACTACCATATGCATGGGACGGAGAAGGGTCTGAATGAACTGTGTGGTATGCTCAAGACAGCAGAGGTAGACATTAAGAAAAGCGCTAGTACCAGCCATGTGATGGTTTTACAGAACAAGCCTACCTTCAAGAAGAAGGGCAATTCTTGGAAGAAGAAGGGTAAGGCTGGAGTGTCCAAGCCAAACCCAGCGCCCAAGGCTAAAGCTGGACCTGCTCCAGATAAAGAGTGCTTTTACTATCATGAACTTGGTCACTGGAAGAGAAACTGCAAGCAGTACCTAGCTTCGTTGAAGAATGGCAGAAGTAAGAGTACTTCTACCTCAGGTACGCTTGTTGTTAATGTTATAGACAACATATTTCTCGCTGATACAATTATTAATTCTTGGGTATTTGATACCGGATCGGTTGCTCATATTTGCAATTCGATGCAGGGAATGATAAGAAGTAGAAGCGTGGAAAGAGGAGAAGTTGATTTCCGCGTGGGCAATAATGCAAGAGTTGCTGCGTTGACCGTCGGGACGATGCAACTCCACCTCCCGTCAGGATTTATTATGGAGTTGAATAATTGTTATTTTGTTCCTAGTTTAAGTCGAAACATTTTGTCTCCTTCATGTTTGATGAAGGATGGTTATTCATTTGCGAGTGAAAACAATGGTTGTGTGATCTCTAAGAATAATATGTTTATGGCTTTTGCACCCATTGTGAATGGATTATTTGTTTTAAATCTTGATGGTTCACCTGTCTGTAATGTAAGTGCTAAAAGGCCTCGGCCTAATGATTTGAGTCCTACCTACTTGTGGCATTGTTGTTTGGGTCATATAAGTGAAAAGCGCATGAAGAATCGTTCGGCTCCATTCTGATGGACTTCTAACTTCGTTTGATTTTGAATCATACGAGACATGCGAGGCTTGCTTGCTAGGCAAGATGACCAAGACACCTTTCACAGGATTTCCTGAGAGAGCAGTAGACTTGTTGGAACTCGTACATAGTGATGTATGCGGACCAATGAGCACGACGGCTAGAGGAGGATTCCAATACTTCATAACTTTCACTGATGATTTTAGTAGATATGGCTATGTCTACTTGATGAGGCACAAGTCTGAAACCTTTGAAAAGTTCAAGGAATTTCAGAATGAAGTTGAAAATCAGCGTGGCAAGAAAATTAAGGCCTTACGATCTGATCGTGGAGGCGAGTATTTGAGCCACGAGTTTAGCAATCATCTAAAGAGTTGCGGAATTGTTCCACAACTTACGCCGCCTGGAACACCTCAGAGAAACGGTGTGTCCGAGCGACGTAATCGAACTTTGTTAGACATGGTTCGATCAATGATGAGCTAGTCGGACCTACCATTGTCATTTTGGGGATACACTCTAGAAACAGCAGCTTTCACACTAAATAGGGTACCATCTAAATCCGTAGTTAAGACACCATATGAGATATGGACTGGAAAGGTTCCTAGTTTGTCTTTTCTAAAGATTTGGGGATGTGAAGTGTTTGTCAAGCGACTTCAGTCGGACAAGATCACACCCAAGTCGGATAAGTGCATTTTTGTGGGATATCCAAAGGAAACTTTGGGATATTATTTCTACAACCGATCATAAGGCAAAGTGTTTGTCGCTCGGAACGGGGTTTTCCTAGAGAAAGAGTTTCTCAAAGGAGAAAAGAGTGGAAAGACAGTGCATCTTGAAGAAGTTCAAGATGAGCCAATCAGGCAAGAATCAATGAGTGATGCTAACGTAGCAGAACAAGTTGAGATACCCATGGCAAGAGAAGCACCGCCACAACCACGAAAGTCAGCAAGGCTCCGCAAAATGCGAGAAATATTATTGTTGGACAATGATGAGCCTGCGACATATGCAGAAGCAATGATGGACCCAGACTCCGAAAAATGGCAGAGTGCCATGCAATCCGAAATAGAGTCCATGGGAGACAATCAAGTTTGGAACTTGGTTGACCCGCCTGATGGTGTTAAAGCCATAGAGTGCAAGTGGATCTATAAGAAGAAAAAGGACATGGATGGAAATGTTCACATCTATAAAGCACGACTTGTCGCAAAAGGTTTTCGACAAGTTCAAGGAGTTGACTACGATGAGACCTTCTCGCCCGTAGTGATGCTTAAGTCCATTCGGATTATTCTAGCTATAGCTGCATATTTCGATTATGAGATATGGCAGATGGATGTCAAGACAGCTTTCCTGAATGGAAACCTAGCTGAGGACGTGTATATGATACAGCCCGAGGGTTTTGTCGATCCGAAAAATGCTGGAAAGGTATGCAAGCTTCAGAGATCCATTTAAGGATTGAAGCAAACATCTAGGAGTTGGAACATTCGTTTTGATGAAGTGGTCAAAGGGTTTGACTTCACCAAGAACGAAGAAGAGTCTTGTGTTTACAAGAAGGTTAGTGGGAGCTCTGTAGTATTTCTAATCTTATATGTGGATGACATATTACTGATTGGAAATAACATTCCTATGCTTGAGTCCGTAAAGACTTCACTGAAAAATAGTTTTTCGATGAAGGACTTAGGGGAAGCGGCATATATTCTGGGCATTAAGATCTATAGAGATAGATCGAGAAGGCTTATAGGTTTAAGCCAAGATACTTACATTGACAAAGTGTTGAAGCGGTTCAGCATGGAAGAGGCAAAGAAAGAGTTCTTACCTATGTCACATGGCATACATCTCAGCAAGACTCAGTGTCCTTCGACTGCTGATGAGCGGGATCGCATGAGTAGAGTGCCATATGCCTCGGCTATTGGATCTATCATGTATGCAATGATAAGTACTCGCCCAGATGTTTCATATGCGCTAAGTATGACAAGCAGACACCAATCTGATCCAGGTGAGAGTCACTGGACAGCGGTGAAAAACATTCTTAAGTACTTGAGAAGGACTAAAGATATGTTCCTCGTCTATGGAGGTCAGGAGGAGCTCGTTGTAACAGGTTACACCGATGCTAGTTTCCAAACCGACAGAGATGATTCAAAGTCACAATCAGGATTTGTGTTCACGCTGAATGGTGGTGTTGTTAGTTGGAAGAGTTCCAAGCAGGAGACGGTGGCCGATTCTACGACAGAAGCCGAGTACATCGCGGCTTCGGAAGCCGCGAAGGAAGGTGTTTGGATAAGGAATTTCCTCATTGAGCTTGGTGTGTTCCCGAATGCGTCCAGCCCATTGAATCTCTACTGTGATAACAATAGGGCAATTGCGCAAGCAAAGGAGCCAAGGAACCACCAGAAGAACAAACACGTAATGCGGCGATTTCATCTCATTCGAGACTTCGTTAACCGGGGTGAGATCAAGATATGCAAAATACACATGGATCTGAACATTTCTGATCCGTTGACAAAACCACTCCCGCAGGCTAAGCATGATGCGCATGTAAGAGCTATGGGTATTAGGTACCTTCTAGATTGACTCTAGTGCAAGTGGGAGACTGTTGGAGGTATGCCCTAGAGGCAATCATAGAGATGATGATATTCCATTTGTATCCATGATTTGTATGTTGTGTTCATTGAATATCCATTGAAGGCTACTTGAATTGATTTGCAATTATGTGAATTGTATGTGAAACTCTTTACTTGTATGGTTATTCTAAAGTTGTCCCTAGTCGGAGTTCATGTGAGGACACACATGAATATTAGACTAGCACATGTATTAGTTGATGACTATGTTTCACAAGTCATGGACATGGAGATGTTGAACTAATAATGTGGACACATGTGGAGACATGTGCTAGGACTGACCCAACATGAGAAGTAGTTCTCTCTTTAAACAACATATACGCTTTGTCCTTAGACCTGAGACTGTCGCATGTATTCTAGATGTGGATCGACCTACTTAGGGGCTATCAAACGCTACGCCGTAACAGGGTAGTTATAAAGGTAGCTTTCGGGTTTGTCAAGAAGCATGCTATGAGACATGGTCAGTCAAGATGGGATTTGCCCCTCTCTGATTGAGAGTGATATCTCTGGGCCCCTCGAGTGATCGGATCCGAAAATGCATGGCCATGCTACGTACGGTTTAGAGTTAACCTACAAAGGGATTCCGAATCACAGGATCGAGAAAGAGCGGTCGGCTTGAAGCTAGACCAAATATCGTGAGGCAAAGGGAATAGCATGTATATTATGTTGTGATGGTTCATCTGATATGATCTTCGTGTGCGTATAGGAGTTGGCACGTCTTGCTAGAGGCCGCTACCGACTACTGGGCCGAGTAGGAGTACTCGGGCCATGTCTATACGTATCCGAACCCATAGGGTCACACACTTAAGGGGCTGGAAGCCCAATTCGGATCTGATCCGAGTTGGATTAGGTTTAGGAGTACTAATGGGCCTCGGATCCAGAGGCCCATCAGGAACCTCTATAAATAGAGGGGTGGGGGCGCCCTAGGGTTTACACCTTTTGGCGAAACACACTTGCCGCGCCTCCCACGCCCTCGCCTGTTGCAACTCGCGGATCTAGCAATCCGGCTTGCGACGCTTCCTCCCTGCACGTGTGGATACCTTGGAGGTGTTGCGCCTGCAGCACATGGACGAGCCATCGACGAGCCGCCGACGAGCCACGACGAGCCGACGACGAGCCGCGGCACCGGAGGCGATCTTGCTGCACGTGGACGAGTTGCTGAGGAGCTGCTGGACGTGATCGACTACGTACGACTACGTGATCATCTTCACCGCACCGACGCATATCTACATCTTCCGCACCAGTAGTGCGTCGAGTGGTAATCCCGTGATCCTTATACGGCAGTTCTTCCTGGTTATACGCGGTAGAAATTTTTGTTTTGCGCTAGTGTAGCCTACCTCGTATCCCAACAGTTACACATCTCGGTTTCCTTGGTGAAGAGCCAGGAATTCATTGAGCTTGCGCTCCAAGAGACCGTCCGGAATGTGGTGCGCTCTGAACGCATTCTTGAACTCATTCCAGCTGATGACATGGTTGGCCGGTAACATGGCGTGGTAGTGATCCCACCATAGCCGAGCGGAACCACGTAACTGCTGGGCTGCAAACCTGGCCTTGTTGTGATCGGGGCACTGGGCGGTGAGAAGCTCGAACATGGATTCGATGGTGCGAACCCAGGCGTCTGCATCGAGCAGGTCTTGGGTCTTCTGGAACAATGGGGGCTGCGTCCCCAGAAAGTCTTCATACCGAGCAACATGAGGTTGCTGCTGAGCCCTTCCACCATGGGGCTGCTGTTGTTGTTGCCCTTGTACCAGATGTCTCAGCAGCTCGGTCTAAGCCGCTAGGATTGCCTCTAGTGGAGACGGGGGTGGGGGTGGGGGTGGGGGGAGATCTTGTCTTTGCTCGCTGCTGCCGGGCACAGAACCAGATCTAGTGCGATGCGCCATCTGCAAGAGTTAACGTTCCATTAAATTCATAATCTTAGAAGTACTCCAACAGATGGGAACGCATAAGTTAAATTCTCCGATGCAACTCTTGCTGATAATGCAACACACGTCCTCACAAGGGAGATACACTCTTCTCATGTCATGTTAGTTAGCATCTATCTTAGCTTTGTACTCGACTTCGGGCGATCCATACCCAGACTCCTAGAATTCCCTTACATCCGAACTTAAGCCACGGAGTCGGGCTAGGCGATCATCCCGACAAAAGGGGTCGGCAACGATCCACACCAAAAAGGAGTCGGGCGAGGCGGAGAACTACCTCGAAGGGTCGGGCGCATCCGATCTCGCGAACCGGGGTCGGCCAAACTTGAACAGACCCACAGAAAACAACGTGTGTGGTCACAACACAACTCACTTTGTCTAACATTTCAACATTCTGTAAAGAGTCAAAGGTCAGACTCAGGTTTGAATTGCATTGGGATCATTTTACAGAGGTGTTCTAAACACAAGGAGTACTCGACTCAAGGCTAACCTATTACAGGACTTTCCAAAATTTAGGCTGCCGAGGAGTACAACAAAAGAATGGGTTTCCTGCAACTTTCCATCTACAAAGGAACACTATGGGTAGGAGAAGGGGCGTCGTCCTCTTCAATGTCCATGCTGGACGCTTCCTCAACCTCCTCAGGGTCCTCTTGAGCTTCCAGTTGCATCTGGAGGGCGTGCATATCATCGAGCTCGGCGTGATGCTCGTCCAGATGAGCATTGGCAACCGCCAGCTCCATTTCCACTTCCATCTTCTCCTCTGATAGTTCGATCATGCCGTCCACCAAGTCAGCTACTTCTCCCTCGAGCTCAGAGATTCTGTCCTGCATGTCATGGATCTGAACGCCTCGTTGGATGAGCTGATATGTTTGGCCTACCAGGTCTCTTTTGGTGGCCTGGAGGTGTCCTTGGGCATCCATGGCGGTCCAAGCAAGGATAGTCATGGCTCGTCCTTGGAGCTCAATCAGCCGATAGAGGGCTGACATAAACCGGATCTTGGTGGAGATGGTGACCATAGAGTAGGTGGTGGCCAGCACCTCGATATTGTTGACGCGGTCAAGCCACTCCGGGTCCAACCGGTTCCTGGCAGGGAATAGGCCGATGGGGTCTAGGGTGACCTCCAGTGGGTGCAGCTGACAGAATTGAGTAAGGAGCTGAAGAGCAACTGACTCCCAGGTGTCTTCCGGGGCAAGACCGTATGCTGATATCCCAAACGAGGGCTAGTCGGGCCGCACGGGAGGGGGTGGTACTACTGCCTGTACGTTGCACGTTTGGACGCCTCGCTCCAGGTCGTCCCGCATACAACGGTGGGGACTGGTACCCGAACCATTTCAAGGTATCCCACAAGATCGCGGGAAAGCCCTCGAAGTGTAGACACGTCGAATGGAAGGTGCCATCCGCTCCATACAGGACATGTCCGGGGGTGGCCATCTGGAACCAAGAACCAAAACCACGTGAGATGAACTCTAAAGGTCAGGGGTCGGACAAAAAGCATCCGGTTTTAACCGAGAACAAGCTAGAAGAAACTAGAAATCCTTAGAACCGAAGAAGAGCTTCTTCGAGCAAGGTTGCTTCTGAGGAAGGTGACTTTACAGATTTTTAGCTTATGTCGCATGCACGGCCTACCTCATTCTTAGCCAAAACAACTGCCAAAGCTTGGTCTTATGCAGTTAGTGCCGGTGGCAAGGCAACCAGTACGTCTCTCCCTATAATAACTAGTCGGTTCTAGCAATGTTTCCTAAGCGAACGCGGTTAGGGTACCTGCAAAAAAACACAACCACACGAACCTTTCGTGCCAGCACCCACGAAAGCGTCCCCAAACATTACCGATCACTATAGGAACGGCACCCATGCGTTCAAGGCTGCATGGATAGCACTCAACCGTGGAAATAGGTTCCCTTTGAATGGAACCGTATAACCCTTCGCATACTCGCGATGCGGAATCAGCGCACGTATAATAGACGTGGCGAACAACCGTGCTGATAGGCTCATTGGAATCGAACCGTACCAACCTTCATATGGATTACATACGGAACCTGCACACGTATGATAGACGTGGGCGAAACAACCGCGATGATAGGGTCCTTTGAATAGAACTCCCCATCAACCCTCGTATACTTGTGATGCGGAACTCGGCACACGTATGATAAACGTGGCGAAGTGCTGGAAGGGTTAGCAAGATAACCAATAAATATTAGCCACCTAAAACAACCACAAAATCCCCTAGGGCCTCTCGCACTAAAGTCATCCTTAACGATCGTACGAGATGTTTTTAAAAGGGTTTCTTGCAACTTTTATCTTTTCAAAGAAGTGTGTTAGGACTTGTTGTGTTCTCTGTATTGCTAAACCGGCTCTGATACCAGCTGTGGCGGATCCACTTCAGATTTGCTTAGTTAACCATGATTTAGCCGCATGATACGCGACGCTCATGCCTAACCGAGTAATCCCGAAGTGCCGTTGGATTTCATCCGATTTAACCATTGAACAGGACCGAATAGCAAACCCACACGAAGGTGAGCGGTTCCATAGAATATAGCAAGTCCACCGAGTTAACAAATTAACCATTTAGTTTGACCGTAAAAACAACATCAGAGTTTACAAGGTTTGAAAGAAAAACCACAGAAGATAAAACAACAAGCGGAAGCTATTTTGTCGGGGTCGGACATCCCTGGTGAGGCTAACCGGGACGTCAATGATCCCTCTCCTCACCGTCCGAGGAGGGATCCCACTCGACCGTCCAACCCGGAGGGAGTTGGGGCAGCCAAGTGCCAGCTGAAGGGGGCTCGGAAGCAGCAACTTCACTTGAAAAGAAAGAGCCACAACAGGGCTGAGCTACTAAGCTCAACAAGACTTAACCGACAGGGAGCACGCTAAACTACCTCTTCTAGACATGCAAGGGCTTTTTGGCTGAGGTGATTTGTTTGCCAAAAGCACTAGATGTATCCCTACTTGCAAGTTTTAGCTCCGGTTCTAAGTTCATTATCCGGTCTAAGTTTGCAACCTATTCTAAGCAATCATAGAACCAACCAAAAGGTATATACAACATCAGCAAACCCATGTCATCATCAGATTCTTTACTTACTCAGGGTGACATAGCGATCAAGTAGTCTCAAACTATGAGAGGCAGACGAATCGATTCGAGTTTCTTAACCATGCATGGCGAACGTAATCTCATGACATCCGGGCACCACAAGGGCCGCTTCCTGTGTCGTCCGTCCCCATCAATTCCCAGGCGCGTGTCAGGTCCAAACTTCCCTTGGCATGCAATGCTCCACAATCCCGGCCTCTGCCGTACTGTGACCGCACTTGCACCCACATGATGCCTCGTTCCAGGGACAGCAGGGGTATACGCCACGCCCTAGTTCAATCAGGTACTAGGCTTCCCCATCCCATACTAGGTATGAGATTAGTACCTTCAAACACTTGATCACGAACACCACCACTATCGGGCCTTAGCAAGTTTCATAGACAGACGGGGTGATCATCCGACCACCAAAGAGTTACCTCAAACCCTGCCCCGTCCATCGTCCTTATAGTTGTGACAGAAGGTAAACATCCAACTCCTACAACTCGCGAGTGACAGGGAATCACTCGGCTTTTACCGTTTCCTATTTAAGCAAGCATCTACTCGGTCCAACAGCTAGTGTTCAGATCAGGGGAGCTAAGTTATGCATCTAGGATTCCAAACAACTCCTATATGTAAATGCACAAGCATGTTAAAGAAGGCATGCGCAAGTCTGGTAAAACATAGGGGATTCATGCATCCGGGGCTTGCCTTCGAGCAAAGAGGAAGGGAACTGCTCGACTTCTGGGGCAGCTTCAGCTTCTGGGGGCAGGAGCTCAGCTACACTGTCGTCTTCTGGCGCCGGGTGCAGCTCGTAGTAGCCGTCAGCGAGACGCAGCTCTACACGAATGCAATGCATTGGTTAGCATAGACGGTTATTTCAACAGCGACACTTGCAAGTATGAGCCCAGAAACTTGCGACAAGTTACAGGAGGGTGGGGAAGTTCAATGGATTTGATGGAGATCAAGAGGTAAGGGTCGGAGGGAAGGAACTTATGATCTGACCCTTAATCTAGAGGATTTGATGTACTAGGGGTCCTCAGACTCAACGCTGAAAGGTCCCCAAGTTTTACACATACACCCTCGGTTTAAAGAAAAAGATACAGCTGAGCCCTCGGGCGAGGCGGAGAAGGGTCGGCGGAACAGACAGGGTCAGGCGAGACGGAACCGGGGTCGGGCGGATAAGAGGGGTCGGGCGAAGCGAACAACGGTTGGCAGCCTACCTTCTTCTTACAGAGGAGGCTTGGGCGGAAGAACTAAGGGCTTGGGACAGCGGCGAGAATGTCCGGCGGCAGCGGTGCTTCTTGTGGATCACAAGTAAGCTCTTGGGCAGCACTGAAAGCAGTGGCTGGTGGATTTGAGAAAAGATGGTGCTTGAGCAGAGAGGAGAGTTCGTCCGACTTAGGTGGTGGAGCTGTGAGCTCGAACAGGGAGCAAGAGAGATGGCAACTAGGGCAAGGGAACTCCGGCGGGACTTTTGCATTCCCTTTTATAGCGGCGCGGGAGTGAGAAGGGGAGCGGCGCGAAGGCCGGGGAAGAAGCGATGGAGTGCTCGGCCCGGGCGGCGATTGAGCGACGAGGGCGGTGAAGCAGGACTTCGGGGATGACGCCGGCGGTCATTGGGCACTAACGCCAGGGCGGCGCAGGCGCGGGTTTGCCGGTGGTTGAGATTTGGCGGAGGCGGGCATCGTCGTGTGGTGGATGTGATGGAAGTGACCGGGAAAACAGCGCTAGGATCGAGGGCGCGCAGGTAAGAAGACAAGCGGCTGCGGGCGCGCGGGCGAGCTCGGAGCAACAGATTGTCAGGGCGGCTTCTGCCAGGGCGGGAAAAGGAGCTGTCGCTACCGCGGTCTAGGTTGGCGGAGGAGGAATCGTCCTGTAGCGAAGACCGGGGCGGCGCGACTGTGGCGAGGTGACGGAAAAGACGGGCGGCATCGGGCTCTACGGCCGGGATCTGGCGATGTGATGATGGGCGCGGGCGGCGAGGTGCTGCAGAAAGGGTAGCAGGGGAGCTTCCGCCGCGATTGTGGAAGGGGGCGCGAGAATCCATCCGGTCGCGGGCCGAAAACGAGGCGGAGCGGCGGGCGTCGGAGGAGTTGAGCCACGCGGCGGGGAAAAACTGAAGCGGGCATGCAACTCGAGTGCGCCTATCACGGTAGATTTGGGGGAAAAGATCTCGTAGGCCCGCCGGTCAGTCTCGCTGGTCCATTGCTCGATCTGGAGGGCGATGCTGCGGGATGGCTTAGAAAGATCCGACGGTGGGTTGGGGGTCGGCGGGGTCAGAACTGGGGAGACCACGGTGAGGGGTCGGATCGCAGGGGTCGAAAGATCTGGAGGTTGAACACTTAGGCTTGGAAAAACTAAGACAGGTGATCAGGGGCTCGGATTAAGATTGACGCGAAGGATTTTTGTCCAAGGCCGTCACACCTACCCCCGGCAATATAAGGCGAGGCAGGGACCCCCTCCAAATAAATTCAATCAATACAATCCAACCAACACACAGGATGTAGGGTACTACGTGACATAAGCGGTCCGAACCTATCTAAATCGTGTGTTCGATTTCACCTTCGAGTTCCTAGTCTTCATCAAGTAGGTTGCTGGGTCTAAACACCGACAGCTGGCGCGCCTAGTAGGGGATCTCGCTAAAGATCCACTAGCGAACTCGATGACTCAAGTCATCATTAAGCCCACCGTCGCATTCAAAGCGGGCGCGATGTTCATCTTCGGCTTTTGGGTTTGCATTACAGACAGCGCTAGAAACTTCCACCGCCACATCGCGCCGACCCCAGAGGAGAATCACTATAACGTCAATCTTGGTCGCCAAGCTTTGGAGGATTTCGTTAAAAAATTCAACAAAATTTTCGACCTCTGTCGAGGCTCGAGGGACGAGTCTGAGTACAACTCAACTTTTCCCACTAACCGAACTGGTTCCCAGGAGCTGGCGCTTAAGCCATCATGTGAATCAGTCTACGACACAACTCGATTCCCATTCAGACTCCGAAACTCAAATGTTGTCTATCAAGACACCCTGTCCAGATCTCAGTCCAACTCGGATTCGATTGAGGACATTGACTACTACTCAGATCCGGATGAGAAAATCCCTTTATCAGGTCTGCAGCAGGGCCTGGTAATCATGTCAACTCCACAAGGCAGATTCCTCTACTAGCTGGACATGAAGCCATCTGCTCTTGCCAAGGACGACGAGTCACACCTTGTTGCATATATTGACAACCTCCCATACCAGGAGGGAACCCATCTATCGCCTATCTACAAAGAAGACAGTTCCACATAGGTCATCACATCAAGTTTGGGTAGTTTCTCCCAAAGCGAGAACTACTCGCCATCGTCGCTCCTCAAGAGGACGATGGTGACGAACCACCAGAAGGGCATCCGCAACATGAGCGCCATCCAGACGACATGTCAGCGGATGAGCTCACTACCAACGTACAAGGAGAAGAGACCGAGAGTCAAAGAGATCGACGGCGAGCAAGAAACGCGGCATGAGCAGATCATTGCCACCGCCTTGCATCTGATCTACCCATCATGAACTTGGACCATGTGATTGAAGCAGTTCAATTGCATCATCATCACACTCCTCTCGCCACCATTGCATCCATTGACCTGATTTCTTGGGCAATGCCGCAAACCAAGTACACTAGGCAACTAGCTTTATTGGCGGAGCATGCGTACGAGCAGCACGATCGACAGAGCCCGATCAGCTCAGTTCAGCGCACCTCATCCTATCACGGCATCAGTTGTAGGCATCCAAGTTGTAATGAGAGTGCCAGGCCTGGTCGCAATGAGGTTGCTAGAAACGAGGTTCCAAGAATTGAGAACCCTAGAGCAAGTCAGCACAGGCCAGAAGGTTGTCGGGTAAAACCCCTCAGGAGGCCGTGAGCCCCATCTAGAGCCTGAGCAACCAACACGTGACCTCCGTCAAAAGCTCAACAAGAATCGTGACCCTCGTGACATCATCGAAGGGTGCCGCCACGAACGCGAGCTAGAAGTCGATTACTCAGGAGAAGATTCCAACAGGTTTCCCGCCTTCTCACAACCAGTACGCAAGACGGTTCTACCTGACAAGTTTAAACTTTCGGGTATTACCAAGTACGATGGCAAGCAAGACCCAGTACAATGGCTGAGGTTCTACTCGCTATCAGTCTAGGCAGCGGGAGGATACGATGATACTAAAGTCATCTACTTCCCCATTTACATGGAGGTAGGGCCATTCGCAGGGGCAATGCAACGTCCTGGCAACAGGATCGACTTGTTGCAAATCAAACAGCAATAAGGCAAGACCTTGCGTAGTTATCTACGCTGTTTCTTCGACAAGAAGGCCACTATCATGGAATCACAGAGCGGGACGCTATAGATTGCTTCCAAAATGATCTCTACGACCGTCGGATGTTCCAAGATTTTGCCAAGAGGCGCCCGAAAGATATCAAATGTCTCAAGATTATGATACAAGCTTGGAAGGATGAAGAAAACAAAGAGATCAAGCATTTCAAGTCTAGTCGTAACAGAGGCCAGAACAACAACAACCTTTTGACGCAAAAAAATCGGACAGTGGCCCTAACTCCTGCGTCGGACACACGACTCGGGAGAATCTGCTTGGCTCCTGTTTGGGTTATCGCCCTGGTGTGGTTCGCGCGGTGTGCTAGTCAATCTAACCTGTTGATTGACAGGGAAGAAAAGATATCAAATTCCAGAGATTTGATCGGCTGAAGTTCCGATCTATTCCAAAAGATGTATCAGCGGATTGGCCGATTGAAAAGATGATCGGCTATGAAACAGCCAATAATCACGTGGCAATTGTAAAAGAAACTACTAGAGTAACCTAAACAATGCTACAGAAACAACACTTGTAACAGATCTAATCGGCTGTATGATAATAAACAAAATATTGATATAGCCGACAGTTCATGCCTCAAGCTGGATAACTGATGATAAAAACTAAAATAACAGGTAAAACCTATAATTCTAGTAAATATCGATAACTAGTGAATAAATCTAAACAAAACAACAGCGATGCGCCCGAAGTTAAAGCTTAGATATTACTCGATACGCAGAACTTACAAATTGGTCGGAGATCGTGTTGATGCAGCCCTGCCAACTCTTACAAACTCGTGAAAAGAAAAAGGTTTGGAGAAGTCATCGACTTGAAAGTAAAGTTGCGTGAGAAAGTAGATTTGTATTGATGATTGTTGGTTGTTTTACAAGCCTCACAAGGCACCTACAACTGATTCCTAACCGACTACGATTTTATCTCTTATTCAAAATAACATATATTTACATACGGATACAACTTGCATCGGAGTCGAACACCAATCAATCCTCTATGGGCCAACTCCGTCTTCACCATGTTACCACCTTGGCCCATTTAGGCCCATATCGGCTGAGCTGCTCTAGCTTCCAATCGGCCAGTCTCCATCGACTTCATCGGCTAATCGGCCGAAACACTGTAGCTTTATCGGTCGATTTCCCTAGCCACAACCTCCTGTTTGACTGCGTTGGCCATTCGCTTCTCTCCTTGACGCCGAACCTAACATGTGTCAAAAATCAGCATCAACACATGCCCCCTAGTTTCGGAGTTAAACACACCTTTTGCTCCAAAATTTTCTCAACTCCGATTCCTTCCTCCGGAAGAGATGCAACAATAAATGTGGCAAAACCCTTTTTGCTCCCAAAATCTTCTGATGATTGCATTTTTTTAATAGAGCACTCGCAGGCAACCGCTCTTTTCGAAACTAGCGCAGATGGCGCGGCAAAAATTCCATATTTACTCCTCTCTTGAGCCATTCCCCAGACACTCATCTCTTCCGCTGGTTCTTCTTCCTCCGGATGAAAAGGGTTCCCTTCCTGGCGAATTGTCTCCCAAGACACTCTGGCACCCACGCTTGTTCTGCCTCTAGGTGCATTTCAGTGCACTCCAGTGACTTTCTCCCATTCTTCGTTGATCGCGCTGGCTTCCAAGTCTCAATGGCAGCCCCCACAGCCACCATGGCCTTCGTTCCGGAGGTAAAATCTTCCGAACCCCCCTTTTTTTACCTTTTCGCAATTTCTAGATCTGTTCTTAGTCTTTCTTCGCATTTGGTCAGGAACTCAGGCACAGAATTACCATCCCCATGGCCGACACCCCCGGATTCATCGGTCTAGGACCTATGGGAGACCCTGACCCAACCGATTTGATTAGTCTGGAAACTAACAAGATTCTATTCAAACAATCAACCATGGATTTGGACAATTGGACGAACACCTTCAAGTCTTGGCCGAATCAAACTCCCGACTGCAGAGATTGGTTTTTTAGGATGTCGAATTCCAAGAGAGTCTTCTGGGATGAGCGGAAAATCGACCACTACATAAATCTATCCGTATCCCATATGGAGAGGAATGACTCTCTGCTCATCACGGCATCTTATTTTTGGTTCGACGCTCTCAATGCGTTTCTTTTTGGTCACGGACCAATGACTCCAACCTTGGTCGATGTTCTGATGCTGACTGGCCTCGATATCTCCTTTGTCGATACACCCTTCGATCTTTTAATCAAACCCACCCACTGGTTGGAAACAAAAGCTATCGGTAGATGGAAAGGCTTCATCAAGAAGAACATGAAGACCAGACCTATCATGGAAAAGGAGCAGACAACTTCTTGATGATGTGGCTGGAAAAACATCTTTTCTATGGCAAATCGGCTGGTCCTACCTCCAACACGCAAGCCTTGGTCGAAGCACTAGTAAGAGGCGCCGCTATCCCTTTGGGAAAACACTTGCTAGGGTCAGTGTACTACATGTTACATCAAGTCGCTGTGAAGCTGTCATCTGGGGAACCCATTGGGAACCCTGGTGGTCCATGGTGGTTTATCAACCTTTGGCTCAACTTATAAATGAGAAAAATCCTCAAAGAGCGGATCGAGACCAAGACCTTCCCTAATGTCGAATCAGAGACTGACCCATCGGCAAGACGCCGCTGCACCTTTTTCGGAGAAGCTGTATCTTCTTTCCCAGGCAGCAAGCTTGCTCCCTCAAGAATAGCTGAGCACTTCAGATGCTTTTATAATGGCTTCAAAGAAGAAGTAATGAATTGGTATCCGTATCAAAGAGAAGATCCAACTTTTGAGAACCCTGACTGCTTTGACTCAAGTACCAATACCTTTGATGTGGGAATCATGGACATCCTGATGAAGCCTGGAATTCTGCCGGCAAACTTCTTTTCTGGGAAGGAGTCCCCAACATACGAGTTCTACAACCCATCGGTAGCAGCCAGACAATTTGGCTTGGGACAAATGCCAATCGGAGTCCACTTCGTCGGCCGAGTGAAATTTCGAGAACTGCTTTCAAGAGGATTTGAATACAACAGATTATGCAATCTGACATGGACTCTAACACCATCGATCTGAGCACTTGGCTGGTGGTACCCTTCTCTACTCAGCAATTCAAATTATGGTGGGCCATGTGGAAACATCACCTTTTCTGTGTGGCCCCTGCGGTGTATTGCAATCAACTAGACCCCACTCACGCCGATCCGAACGCAGAGGTAACAATACTTTTTTTGCCGATTCCTTGCTTTCATTCTTTCATGCCATAGAACTTTTTCATCATTGTCCTTTCTTCTCCGTGCAGGTCGATAGCCAAGTGCCTCCAACGCATAGTCGGAGCAGCAGGCTGATAGAGACCCATCATTCGTACATGTCGTACCCTCTTATCAGCTATCATGCCCCATCAATGGAAGATATAGCCACCGGCCCATTGAAGCACAAGCTCAAAATGTCTACCACAAAGAAAAGGAGCCGCAGGGTACGAGGTTGTACTGAATCGGCAATAACTCGGACAGCCGACCAATTGGCAGCAACATCGGTCGAGCTCTCAGCCACACCAATCCAAGTAGATGTCCTGCCGACAATTCAGGACATTGATCCCCTAGCGGCATTAGAAGCTGGATTGGCGGTTGCATCTCTTCTGGTGGAGGTCATACAGGTAATCTTACTGCTCTAACTTCTTCATATGTATCACCAATACTAAATTCGTCCCTTCTTAACAGGCTGCATAGCTCACTCCAGAGCAAACTGTTCCTCAATCGGCCGATCCCCGAGCCGAAACTGTGCCACCAACAAATCTTCCGATTGAGGTAAAGAACACGCTCTTCACTTAATCTCCATAATTCTTTCAACTAAAATCGGCTGATTCTTAGCACAGGATGCTCTAGACACATCGGTCGTTCCCCTTGAGCGACTATCAGCTGCGCGATTCCCAAGGTAAGAAAACCAAGACCCACATTTAGATCTAGTATTCTTTTTATACTCACAAATGCTTCCCTTTCCCTTCTCCAGAAGGCTGGCCCAAGCACCTTACCAGCCATTACCAGAGAGTCGATTATTATTGAATCTTCTCCCTCTGATGAACTACCACCGCTGATTCCTGAGACGGGAGCAGCAATCCTGCCAACCCAAGCAGAAGAGATAAGTTTTAAAGAGGTAAGGACCTTCTATCTCTACCAGCCAATTTCTTGCTTCTGTCGGCTAAAACATTTTTCCCCTTCTCTGCAGGAACAGGATACACTAAATAACAGCCTCTTCTCTTTTGCAATTGCGGTCTCCAATGATGAGGAAGTCGCATCACGCCAGATAACCTTGAGCTCAATACCAAAAGATGTCTGTGCCAAGCTCCAAAACATGCGAACCCTTCTCTAGGAAAATGTCGGCCGATTGGTGGAGGATGCCGAAACAATATGGCGAATCTTCAACGAGATCAAAGGCCAAGTCCCAGAAGATGTAGAAGAGGCTCTAACACCCGCAACATACATCGAAACCATGTGGGTTTGAGTGTTTAGAGCCTTGCGACACATGGCCGACCGTGCTAAACTGGATAAGGTGTGTCAAGAAGAAGAGTCCTTCAAACATCGTGCGCAAGAGATACACCGGCAAATCAGCCTCCTCGAAACTTCTCGTCCGGACATCATCAGTGCAATAGACCGGCTCAAACGGCGCAGAGCAGAACTTGCCAAAGAGATGGAACAAGTCATGAAGGCTATCGCTGCTGAAGAAAAGAAGCTCAAAGATCGTCCAACTATCATTGCCGATTTGAAACAAGAAAGACAAATTCTCACTCATGAGGCCATCCGTCTTCACCACAATATGCTAGAAGTCCCAGGATCGATCGAAAATGATCGATGAGTGTTGGATGCAGCTGACCAGGTTCACCGCAATATCTTGTATAATGTTGACACTTTTGACGTTTCTATCTTGAATGCGAATCTGAATGGCTTTTCCCACAGCCTTTTGACTCAATAGTCACTTGCTTTAAATGCCCTCCTTTTACCAACTGTTGCCCTTCGCCATCTTGTTCTATAAATACAAGTCCTTCGCATCCCCTCCAAAGGCACTCACACAGCACCCATTAATCTCGCTCCCTGTAGACACTTTCAAGTCTTCGATCAGGCAACCAAAATGGCTTCCTCCTCTTCTATCAATCAGGTACATGTTAACTCTCTCCTTCTTCAACTGATTTTTTCTATCAATTGATAATCTATTATCCTCACAGCCAAACTGGCTCAGCCCCGGTCTTGAACGAGCCATTGAGATTATGCACTTCGATGAACCGCTGACCCAGGCTAACAAAGATCTGATCCAAACTCATCGCGAGGAACTCAGGGATCACCTTCCTGTGCACATCAAGAGGATTGTAGACGACATCGAAGCCAAAGCTTCTAGAAGGCCAACTCAGCAACCAGTCGAAAGGAGTCACCAACTGCCTCGTCAAGTTGCCCTCGAAGATGACATGGCAGAAGTGGAGAAGAATGCCCGACTTCAGATCGAATTAGATCGACTTCAGAAAGAGATTGACATGAATAAAGCTTGACTGGAACTCCGTTGAATCATTGTAACTTATAAGTGTGTTCGTACTTTTTATCTGAGGGCGACTTGTACCATGTCAGCCATGTATCCAGTTGATGTACCAAATAATGATCGGTTTATTCATATAAATCCTTCAATCTTAAGGCGATGCCCCTCGCCTCGGCTATATGAACACAACTAAATACGCGTCGGTCGTGAAAGTCCGATATGCCACATTATCGGCTAAGTGTCTACCCATATACTGGGGTAGTATATTTTCAAATATCTTCCATTCAGAGCCCTTGTAAATTCCTCTCCCTCAAAAGTCTCCAGTATGTACGCGTTGCCTGGAGCACATTGGCTAATCCGGTACGCCCCTTCCCAAGTAGGCGACCATTTTCCATATTTGGGATCTTTAGATCCTCTCGGCAGGACCAACTTCCAGACTAAATCCCCTTGGGAAAATTGCTTGACCTTGACCTTCTTATCATACCATCTGGCGACTCTTTTCTTATTCTCCTCAATACTAATCAAGGCCCTTAGCCGCTGACTCGCCAAATCCTCCAACTCTCCCCTCATGAGAGTGGAATAGTCATCGGCCGACAACTAATCCTGAAGCGACATACGTTTACACCCAGTCTTCAACTCCCAAGGCAATACTACTTCATGCCCATATACTAACTGATAAGGGGACACCTTGGTGGCACCGTGGCAAGCCATCTGATAGGCCCACAAGGACTCACTCAGCGTCGTATGCCACTATCTTAGTTTTTCTTCAATCTTCCTCTTAATCAGCTTAATAACCCCTTTGTTGGACGATTCGGCCTGACCATTGGCCTTAGCGTAATACGGAGAAGAATTGAACAATTTAATCCCCATACCGGCAGTGAACTCCCTTGAGGTAAACATTGATCCCTGATCAGTTGTAATAGTCTGAGGAATACCAAACCGATAAATAATGTGGTGTTTCACGAATTCGATCATGTTGGCCGACATCACAACTTTCAAAGAAACCGCCTCAACCCACTTGGTGAAATAGTCAGTAGCCACCAATATGAACCTATGCCCTTTGCTTGACGGCGGATAGATCTGATCGATGAGGTCAATTCTCCAGCCTCTAAACGGCCACGGCTTTATTATCGGGTTCATAGCCAAGGCCGGTGCTCGTTGCACGTTGCCAAATTTCTGATAATCCTGACAGCCTTTATAATATTTAAAACAATCTTTGAGTATTGTCGGCTAGTAATAACCATTGTTCCTAATCATCCATTTCATTTTAAAAGCTGATTGATGGGCCCCATATACACCTTCATGAATCTCGCCCATCAAAATCTTTACTTCCTCTACGTCGAGGCATTTGAGTAACACCCCATCAATCGTCTGATAAAATAATTCATCTTCAAGTAATACGTACTTTGTAGCTTGGAAACGTATCCGCCGATCAACTTTCCTGGATGGATCCTTTAGATAGTCGGTGATCTCTTTCCTCGAGTCGTCGACTGCAAGCTCTAGAGCCAAAGCGCCATGAATCGGCCGGTAACCAGAAGCGTGCTGGGCAAGTCTATTAGCTTATTCGTTGTAGTCTCTAGGGATATGTTCAATAACTACAATCTTGAATTCTTTGAGTAACTGGAGGTATTCCTCATAATAAATCCTCAAAATATCATCCTTGCACTCACACTTTCCAATCAACTGATCTACGATGAGCATGGAATCCCCAAATATCTCCACTGCGTCATCCTTGACTTCCCTCAAAAGTTGGATGCCTTTTAAGACGGCCTAATACTCTGCTTGATTATTAGTGGCAGAAGCATCAATTGGTAGAGATAAATCATAACTTGCCCCCCGAGGCGATATGAGGATGATGCCGATTCCTGATCCAGCCCCACACGAAGATCCATCAAAGTACAAAGTCCACAGAACCGGCTCGATGACAGTAACCTCCGGTCCACAGTGTTGGGCTACGAAGTCAGCCATTACTTGACCCTTGATGGCCTTGGTTGATTCATACCTCAAATCGAATTTCGAGAGGGCTAGAATCCATTTTCCAATCCTACCCTTTAAAATTGGCAGTGATAACATGTACTTGACGACATCATCTTTACACACGACTACACATTCTGCCGACAATAGGTAGTGCCTAAGTTTAGTGCAAGAGAAATATAGACAAAGGCACAACCTCTCCACCAGAGAATACCTGGTTTTTGTGTCCAAGAGTCTTCTGCTGACGTAATAAATTACCCTTTCTTTTCCTTCAAACTCCTGGACAAGCGCCGAACCAATAGCTCATTCATCAACTGAAAGATACAATCTAAAAGGCTTATCAGCCTGAGGAGGAACCAACATGGGAGGGGACACCAGATATCGCTTGATGTCATCTAATGCTTTTTGTTGTTCTTCACCCCAAACGAATTCTTGATCGAGCTTCAACTTCAACAATGGGCTGAAAGCTTGAACGCGTCCAGAAAGGTTTGATATGAATCTCCGAATGAAGTTGATCTTGCCAATTAAGGACTGCAACTTAGTCTTGTCTTGTGGGGCCACAACTTTGTTGATGGCGGTTATGATCTTCTGGTTGATCTCGATGCCGTGCTCGTGGACCATGAAACCTAGAAACTGACCAGCCGAAATACCAAAAGCGCACTTGTTCGAGTTCATTTTCAATCCATGCTTCGTTGTGCACTCCAGCACCTTGCGTAAATCTGCCAAATGCTATCGATGTCCCTTTGACTTGAGAATGACATCATCGATGTAAATTTCTACCAGAACACTGATAAGCTTGTGGAATATATAATTCATGGCCCTCTGATATGTAGCTCCAGCATTTTTCAAACCGAAAGTCATGACTACCCATTCGAACAAATTGAGATGACCAAGACACCTGAAGGCTGTTTTGGAGATATCTTCTTCGGCCATTAATACTTGATTATATCCAGAGTTATCATCCATAAAGCTGATGACCTTGTGTCCCACGACAGAATTTATCAAAACATCGGCCGTCGGCATCGGGAAACCATCCATCGGCATAGTTTGGTTAAGATTTCTGAAATCAATGCAAACACGTAGTTTTTCCATTTTTCTTATATACAGGAACAATATTAGAAATCCAATCGGCATATCGACATGGCCGGATGAACCCTACTTCAATTAACCTTGTGATTTTGGCCTTTATATTAGGTAGAATTTTTGGGTTACAACGTCGTGCGGGTTGCTGATATGGCCGATACCCTGATTTTATGGGCAACCGGTCTTCGACAATAGACTGGTATAGTCCAAGCATTTCATGATACTCCCAAGCAAAGCAATCTTTAAATTCCCTTAACAAATCCACTAACTCACACCTATACTCAGGATCTAATTTAGCACTAATATACGTCAGCCTTGGCTTGCTACCATCTCCAAGGTCTACCATCTCTAACGAATCGGCTGACATAAACCCGTGCCCAAGCTTCCCATCCTCTCGGATGAACTCATCCATCAAGATGATTCTTTTGAGCCAACTGCTTGGATCGGATGTAGACCGAAATCGGACACCTTCAAGAAGTTAGTGTCCCAGGTCCTGGCAGATATGCATCTGACATGCTCGTAACTCCACTGTTGCGCATCGGCTGCGGCAATGCTCCACTATTGTGCCATCTGCTCTTCTATCTCTGTTGCGTTGTCGCGGTTAGCGGGAGCCATGAACTCCATTGGTAAGATGAACACCATGTTAACATCGGCAGCCGAACCCTGATCATCATTTTCTTCGTCGGCTTTTCTTCTGGGGCGCCAAACTTGAGATTTGACTCCTTTTTTGTCCAACGCTTGCCTCTATTCTTCCTCTTGTTGTTCCCATTGGCGTAAGCGCTCGACCCTTCTCTTCTGGGATTTGGTCAAACCATCTGGGCACCATCTGGGGTTCACTAGTTTACCCGGCAGCTTCGTAAGTTCCCAACCCGGTTCTCGGCCCAACGGATTTTTGTCAGAGACTCTTGCGTCGGCCATGTCTCCCAGCTGATTATATGCGCTAGCTCTGCCCCCTAGCCGATTATACACATTTACTCTGCCCCCCAGCCGATCACGCACTGAAACGCGTCTGTCTTCTTGTTCAAGCCTATTTCTACTGATCGGCTCCTATCCTCGATCTCCAGAGCGTGACCTCTTGAACGAACGGCTGCCATGGTACTGGCCGTTGCACTCAGGGTAGTTGTCGGCCGATGGAAATCTGAGATTATTTTCCCAACAGTGGATGAAGAACGGACACATCCAGTGGTCCTCGTGCTGGCGCATCATCTGTTCCCGGTGTCTCGTATCTTCCTGTTGCCTTTGGTACTTGTTGAGTAGGTCCCGAGATGTGATAGGCTGACGGGGCCTCTCCAGGTTCTCTTCCTCTATTTCTGCTCTGCCTTTACCTTTAACATCACCGCCCGAGACCTGATTCCTGGGGTCCACAACCCCGCTCCCTCTAGCTGATTCTGATGTCAGCGCCTTGGTCTAGAGTGCGTTCTTTCCGCCGACGTCGACCATGTTGGATGGGAAGGGATGCTGGTCGATTTTCATCGATTTTGCTGGTTTTGTGGGGACTTCCAATTTAAGTCTCCCTTGCTCGAAGCCCAACTATATTTGCTGACGGAACACTTTGCACTCATTGGTGTTGTGAGATGTTGCATTGTGCCACTTGCAGTACTTCATCTTCTTAAGCTGTTCGACCGACAGGATTGTGTGGTAGGGTGAGAGCTTGATCTGTCCTTCCTATAGCAGCAAATCGAAGATCTTATCAGCCTTAGATGTATCAAAGCCAAACGTTTCCGATTCCTTTTTCCCAAATGGGCATGAAATTGACTTTTTGCCTTTGACCCATTCTGCCAAGCCAATTTCTGCCTCCTCTTCTGAATCGAACCCTGCCACGTACGCCACCTTTTTCTGGAAGTTTCTTCATTGGTCAAAGGGGTGCACCTCCTGACCAAACAGCCGGTGTACTATTTGGCTGAGACTCTCGAATTCCTGGGAAGCATATTTTTCTTTGATGTGCGGTAGGAGTTCTTGGAAAGCGGTATCGGCCAGCTGGCCATCAGTCAAAACTAGGCTAACCCGGACAGGGATGATGAGAACAACCGTACCCTCAGAGCGTCTTGTGCAACAGCTTCTCTGCACTGGATGATGAATCTGTTGACGTGCTCCACCGTGGACGTGTCATCCTGGCCCGAGAGTTTAGTGAAGTCGGGCACCTTGTACCGATGAGGGAACGGCAATAGGTCATAGGCGGGTGGGTACGGCATCCTGTATGTGTAGGTTTGCACTTTTGGCTTCAATCCGAACTGGTCTTGTATTATATCAGCTATTCTTGTGGTTCAATCCACCTTCTGCTGTTGCGGCTGATGTGCAATCGGCTGAGCCATCGGCATATGCTGTTGAACTTGTGGCACCGTGATTGGGTGAAAGATTGGAGCATGCTGTAGATCTTGCAGCTGGACTGTCGGCTGAGGAGCGAACGGCTACTGACGAGTAGGATCTATGTGTCGTAGCGCATCTTCTACCTTGTCATACAATACCATTAGCGCTGCAGTTCTGAGGGGATCCGGAACGCCTGCCCCCCTGCCGATTTCTGGGACAGTCCGTTGATATTGCGGGACTGTCGGCCGGGAAGCCGATGGAAATGACGTCTACACCGGAGATTTTCTGTAACT
This sequence comes from Setaria italica, assembly GCF_000263155.2. NCBI lineage: Eukaryota > Viridiplantae > Streptophyta > Magnoliopsida > Poales > Poaceae > Setaria > Setaria italica. Next base: position 20,036,041 of record NC_028450.1, on the reverse strand, counting down.
AGTGGATGGATCCAAATCGGCAGGCATTCCTGCCGTCCCCCACTGCGCCGATGTCATCAACGGCGGTTGCACAGCCTCACAGGTGTAGGGTGAAACGGTACTTGCGATTGAAAAGGTGGTGCACCACAATAACCTAGGGGCAACATGGTGTTATACCCCCGTTCTACATCTGCATCGGCTGAGGAGCCAACTGAAATATGCTAGGTACCACCGAGAAGCCTCTGACCGGTGCGCTGAGAGGAGGGGCATAAGCTGGCCCTTGATACCCCTGCGCCACACCATTGGCCATGGAGCTGATGACAGCATTATACACTGTGTGAGTCATCACCTTGGACTGATCAATCATAGCCTAATAGATAGACTGCTGGATCATCTCGAACATCTTCCCGAAGTCTTCGGCAAGGAGTCGGGAGAGCGGTTTTCTTGACGGGTTCCCCGCTCCTGGTGCGGCTGTAGGATTGCAGGCAAGCCTTCTTGAATTCTTCCATAGCCTTTGCCATCTCATCCCTCTGGTCGTCCTTGAGATCTACCTCAGTGACTTCAATGACGTTGTCTTCTGAGATTTCAGCAGCCTTCGACATGTTGAGTCTTCCGTTGGTTCCACTGGGCATGCCAAAAATGTGTTGACGCAAAAAAACGGACAGTGGCCCTGACTCCTGTGTCGGACACACGACCCGAGAGAATTTGCTTAGCTCCTGTTTGGGTTATCGCCCTGGTGTGGTTCGCGTGGTGTGCCAGTCAATCTGACCTGTTGATTGACAAGGAAGAAAAGATATCAAATTCCAGAGATTCGATCGACTAAAGTTCCGATCTATTCCAAAAGATGTATTAGTGGATTGGCCGATTTAAAAGATGACCGGCTATGAAACAACTGATAATCATGTGGCAATTGTAAAAGAAGCTACTGGAGTAACCTAAACAATGCTACAGAAACAACACTTGTAACAGATCTAATTGGCTGTATGATAATAAACAAAATATTCATATAGCCGACAGTTCGTGCCTCAAGCTGGATAACTGATGATAAAAACTAAAATAACAGGTAAAACCTATAATTCTAGTAAATATCGATAACTAGTGAATAAATCTAAACGAAACAACAGCGATGCACCTGAAGTTAAAGCTTAGATATTACTCGATACGCGGAACTTACAAATTCGCTGGAGGTTGTGTTGATGCAGCCCTGCCAACTCATACGAACTCGTGAAAAGAAAAAGGTTTGGCGAAGTCACCGACTTCAAAGTAAAGTTGCGTGAGAAATTAGATTTTTATTGATGATTGTTGGTTGTTTAACAAGCCTCGCAAGGCACCTATATACCCTGTTACAACTGCTTTCCTAACCGACTACGATTTTATCTCTTATTCAAAATAACAAAAATTTACATACAGGTACAACTTGCATCGGAGTCGAACGCCAATCAATCCTCTATGGGCCAACTCCATCTTCACCTTGTTACCGCCTTGGCCCATTTAGGCCCATATAGGCCGAGCTGCTCTGGCTTCCAATCGGCCAATCTTCATCGACTTCATCGGCTAATCGGTCAAAACACTGTAGCTTTATCGGCCGATTTCCCTAGCCACAGCCTCCTGTTTGACTGGGTCGGCCATTCTCTTCTCTCCTTGATGCCAACCCTAACACGTGTCAAAAACTAGCGTCAACACAACCAAAACAGCGGCCAATGCAACGACAAGAATCACAATGATCGCTCGAACGACAAACGAGGAAACTACTAGGGTGGTCAAGATCATAAGAGAAGGCTAGACAATACTGTTGTAGCGATGTTCCAGTCCTCCAAGAAAAGCGACGAAAGTCAAGAGAGGACTCCGTTCAAGGAGCTCTTCAAAAAGCAATGCCTATGGCACTCACACTCCAAACACTCTGCGATGGACTGCTATAGTCTTCGTAGAGTCATGAAAGATCTGTCGGAACCTTCTAGAGCAAAGGACAAGGGTAAAACCAAAGAAGAACGAGGACGACAACGGGAAAGTTCAGAACCCATCCAACACCATCAATGTTATCTTTGGTGGCACACTGGGTACTACTACCAAGCGGTCCCAGGAACTAGTCCTCCAAGAGATCATGTCCATTGAACCAGTGACGCCTACGTTCCTCAAATGGTCCGAGGTGCCAATCACCTTTTCAAGAAAGGATCAGTGGACTAGGTTCTCCGACCCAGAATTCTATCCTCTCATCCTAGACCCAGTACTCGTAGGCTCTCGACTCACAAAATTACTCATCGATGGTGACAGTGGCCTCAACGTGCTCTTCGCCAAGACTTTGAGGAAGATGGGCCTTGACATAACGGATATGCTCACCCCAACGAACTCTCCGTGCTACGGGATTGTCCCAGGCAACGCGGCTGTACCCCTTGGTTAGATGGTTTTGCTAGTTACCTTCAGGACAAAGGATCACTACTGGACCGAGTACATCCGGTTCGAGGTGGCTGATTTCAAAACATTGTATCACGCCATCCTCGGAAGACCAGCACTGGCCAAGTTCATGACCATCCCGCACTACGTGTACCTAGTACTCAAAATGCCGGGACCCAAGGGAGTACTCTGCCTGTTCGGAGACTTGAAAAGATCCTACGACTGCGACACAGAAGCCATTGAGTTGGCAGCAACTACTCAAGTGCCAAATTCCATGATGCAAGTCTTCACTACCTCCAAGAAATTGTTTTTGATAGAACTCGAGATTCCAGAGAAGAAGTCGGGGACAATCAAGGTCAAGCCGGCAAGTGAATTCGATATCAAAGCCATTGACCTTGAAACCGGCGATAGCTCAAAGACAGCCCTGAATGGCTTAGGGCTAGACCCCAAATAGGAAGATGCGCTCGTCAGCTTCCTCTGGGCCAACCGAGACATCTTTGCATGGAAGCCATCTGATATGCCGGGGGTGCACAAGGAGTTGATCGAGCACTCAATTAATGTGGAATCCAAAGCTACGCCCAAGCGACAACGACTATGTCAATTCGCCCAAGACAGAAGGGAAGCGATCAAAAAAGAATTGGCCAAACTACTCATAGCCAGTTTCATAAAAGAAGTCTATCATCTAGAGTGGCTGGCCAACCCTATCCTGGTGCAAAAGAAGAACAACAACGAGTGGAGGATGTGTGTTGACTACACGGACCTCAACAAGTACTGTCCAAAGTACCCCTTCAGGCTCCATAGGATTGATCAAGTCATCGACTCGACGGCTATATGTACTCTACCCTTTTCCATGATTGCTACTCGGGGTATCACCAGATAGCTCTTAAAGAAGAAGACCAAATAAAGGCCACGTTCATCATCCCTACTATACAACAATGTCGTTTGGGTTGAAAAACGCAGGCGCTACATATCAATGAGCCATCCAGGAGTGCTTCAAGAAACAACTACACCACAATGTAGAGGCGTACGTGGATGATGTGGTCGTAAAGATCAGAATCTCTACAACTTGATTACAGATCTAGAAGAAACCTTCGCAAACTTATGAGCATACCGGGGAAAACTAAACCCAACAAAATGCATGTTCAGTGTACCCTCCGAAAAACTACTGAGGTTCATCATTAGTCATCGAGGAATTGAGGCTAATCCCGAGAAGATTGCTGCCATCACAAATTTGCATGCCCCATCATGCACCAAAGATGTCTAGAAGCTGACTGGATGCATGGCAATATTCAACAAATTCATCTCAAGACTTGGGGAATGGGGACTACCCTTCTTCAAATTACTCAAGCGGCAGGATAAATTCCAGTGGACCGAGGAGGCAGATCAAGATCTTCAACAACTGAAGGACTTCTTATCAAAGCCACTGGTCCTCACAGTGCCTCTCCCAATGAAGACTTGCTGCTCTGCATCGCTGCAACTACTAATGTCGTCAGCACAGTGATCGTAGTCAAAAGACCAGAACCAAGCTATGTATACAAAGTACAGAGGCCCGTCTACTTTGTCAGCAAGGTGTTGTCAGATTCCAAAACCAGGTATCTACCAGTTTAGAAATTGTTATACGCAATACTACTCATCTCATGGAAGCTACGACACTACTTCTAGGAACACAACATCTCCATCATCATGGACCTCCCCTTGGGAGACATCCTCCACAATAGAGATGCAACAAGAAGAATCTCCAAGTAGGCAGTAGAACTCGAAGCTTTGTCCCTGGAATTCAAGTCAAGGAATGCCATCGAGTCACAAGCACTAGTCGATTTCATGGCAGAATGGTAGGAAAATTAAGTACCCACACCGGCAGAATGCCTAGAGCATTGGGTCATGTACTTTGATGGATCACTCAAGCTCGAGGGCACCGGCGCAGGAGTACTCTTAATCTCTCCCAAAGGCGAACAACTCAAATATGTGTTGCAAATATTCTAGGAGATATCCAACAATGAAGCTAAGTATGAAGTGCTTCTGCACGGGCTATGCCTGGCAGCTTCATTGGGAATCAAGTAGTTGTTGGTCTATGGTGACTCATTGGTAGTCATTAACAAAGTCAGTGATGAGTGGGATTACTACAAGGACAACATGGATGCGTACTACCTTGAAGTACGCAAATTGGAGAACAAGTTCTCTAGTCTGGAGTTCCATCACATGGCTTGTGACAACAACGTAGCCGCGTACGTCTTGTCCAAGCTCGGATCTACGCGTGCTCAAGTTCCAGCTAGGGTTTTTGTCCAAGAACTACACAAGTCATCCATAGTGGAGCCGGCACCATCTAAAATCACCGATTGTGGTAATAATGCTCCAGACTGGGAGGTTATGATGATAGATGTAGATTGGAGAGCCCCCTTCATCAACTACATCATGGAACACAAGTTACCCCCAGACAAGAGAAAAGTAGAGCAAGTCTCATGGCATGGCAAAAATTATGTTCTAGTCGGAGACAAGCTCTACAGACGTGGCGCATCATCAGGAGTACTCATGAAGTGCGTTTCACGACAAGATGGCAAGGACATATTGGAGGAAATCCATAAAGGCATCTGTGGCAATCACGCTTCCTCAAGAACGATCATGGGCAAGGCTTTCAGAGCAGGACTTTATTGGCCTACAGCTCTCGCTGACACCGAAGGACTAGTTCGCCGATGCCAAGGGTGTCAATTCTTCGCCAAGCAACAACACATCCTTGCCTACAAGTTGATCACCATACCACCCTCTTAGCCCTTCACATGCTGGATGCTAGACATGATTGGCCCTCTATCTACAGTACCTGGGGGTTTCAACTGATTACTCATGGCAATCGATAAGTTCACCAAGTGGATCAAGGAGAAACCGGTGACCTGCCCGAAGGTAGTAAGAGTACTCAACTTCCCTGACGAGATTGTCGATCGCTACGGCTTCCCCAATCGCATCATCACAGACCTAGGCTCCAATTGCAACAACCACAAGTTCTAGGAGTACTGTGAGAACAGCAGGATCAACATTCAGTATGTCTCTGTCGCTCATCTGTGGGCCAATAGCCAGGTTGAGTGCACCAACAGGATGTTACTGGAAGCTTTGAAAAAAAGACTACATGACATTGACAACACCAAAGGGGGCAAGTGGCTCAAGGAGCTACCCAATGTCCTATGGGGCTTCGCACATAGCCGTGCAAGCCTAAGGGTACTCGTCCTACTTCCTAGTCTACGAATCAGAAGTGGTTCTCCCTGCCGACATCATGTAGAAATCTCCAGTAGTCGAGCAGTATGAGGAAGGCCCGGCAGAAGAAACAAGGCATCTATACTTAGATAGCCTCGAAGAAGCCCGCTGTGCAGCACTCGTCTAGTTATGAAGGTACCTTGAAGGAATTCGTCACTATCACGATCGTAACGTCAAAAAACGTTCATTCAACGCAGGCGATATGGTCCTCAAACGTATCTAAGACACCAAGGGGCTGCACAAGCTAAATTTGCCTTAGGAGGGTCCTTCCATCATTTCCAAGGTCACTGGGCCTGGATCGTATAGGCTCCAAACTCTCACTGGTGAAGAAGTCGACAACTCGTGGAACATAGAACACCTGTGTTGATTCTACCCATAGTTTACATATTCATGTAAATTGGCCATCGGCCTCAATTGTATTATTACAATTTAATAAAGCACAGTTATTTTTCGTCGTAAACGACTAGTCTCTGCCCAGTTGTGACTTGCAAAAAGTAAAGTTCGCCGAGCTATTCAGCTCCTCCTGGTACTATCACCTAACTCGTGGCTTGTATTCACAAGCTGGCACACATATCTTTCGGGTTATTCAACTTGTCAGACAAAGATCAACTTGCAAAGGCAAGCGTGCAATCAGAAAAATGAGCCGATCAGCCCCTTGGACAAGTCTGTCCATCAATGGTCTTCACAAAAATAAGTCATCAGTGACTTGGGAGCTATCTATACTCCCCAAGTTCTTATCTAGATGAGTCCGTCTAGTCACAGCTTGTAATAACAAGTCTGTAGTTCCAGGCTTTCGGAGCACAACCCCCAAAAAGCCTAGAGAGGTTGCAAAGGTAGGCTCTAGATGATGAAATCTTGAAGAGTCTACTCACCTAAAAGAGTTTGACTACCCTGATACCTGAGTACTTGCACTCCGCAAAATGGGCTGCATCCTAAAGTACTCAACATCGCATATCTGAAGATGCTCACAAGAGTAGCCTCGTGCGCAGACACTCACGACTACCATACGAGCAAACATCAAGGTAGTCCGTGAGATGCACTAAACTGAAGATTTCAAAACAAGTCGACAATCAAATAGAAATTGCGATAAGACTTCAAATAATTTACATTTCATTTTCACAACTGGTTTATATCACAATAACTTAATGTTTCTTACATCGTGCATAAGGGCTGCGACAAGGGATACCGCACCTGGAGTGAGTTTGGGCATGGGCTACTCCTTTGCTGGTGGAACTATGGGCTCCAAGGCAAGCTCCAGTTTTTAGGCTTGGGTCCCCAATGTCCACGCTGGTGGATCTCCTGAAACAAAGACAAGTGTCAAAACACACTACACAACGACATCAAGTTAAAATCAGTACTCGGATACTTACTTGGTGGACCTCTTTATCTTGATGGAGGGCTCAGACCCCAGACATAGGGACTTGACAGTGGGTGACGACTTCTTTGGCACAGCTCGTCAGATCGCAGCTGAATCCTGGCCAGCTGAAGTTGTCGTCTCCACCCCTTGAGTCGTCTGCGTCGGGATGGGGTTGGCCCTGCTGGCAGGAGACTCCTTATCATCCTCCAGTTCAACGACTTCTTTTATAGCCGGCAACTTCTGCTACACAACTTCCGTAGTCGTTCTCTTTGCCTCTGTCTCCGCTTCGACTACCTTTCCAGGTCATCCATGCCTTTATGCTTGGACGTCCTAGAAGATGATCCCACCTTGTCTGAAAGGCGAGGCTTGATGACAAACTTCTCAGCAGCCTCTGATTCAAAGCTGCTGAAGGAGGACCAATCCTCCGATTCCTCTTTCTCCTCCTCCCCCTCGATCGCCTTCTGTACAGCCGCAAGGTACTATACACATGGAGTGACATTAGCACCAGGTGGAGGAGAGTTGGAGCAATACAAGTGGAGTTCTTCCTACAAACAGACAACAAGTCAATACATTGATAGGCACCTAAATTAGTACTCGGGGGCTACAGGCCACGAGTACTTACTTGGTTTGGCAGGTTGGTGATGTAGTGTTCTCTCAAGACCGTAGGGATGCCCCTGACATGCTTGAAGAAGTGCTTCAGCCGCACCATCACTTCATCCACAGAAAAGTCTTGCGACATCATCCGTGATGGGTCATTGGGACCCGAGTAGTCATATCTCCATGTGCAGTGCAGCTACAGGGGCTGGACTCACCTCCTCATGAAGCTGAAGGCCACACCAATGGTGGTCAGACCTTCCGTCTTGAGTGCGGCAATTTTCTGTATCAGCTCCGGCAACTGGAAGCTGTCCGCTGTACTCGGCTCGTCCAATCAATGATTGTTCCATATTGGACGGTGGCCGGTCACCTTGGGAAGATGGGGCTCATGGTTTCCAATGTAGAACAATCATTACTTCCAGCTAGAATAGGAGACTACGAGTTCATATTCCAAGTATTGGCTCTTGATCTGCTCCCACAACTGGATTCCTACCGGCCCCCCTGACTACTTCGGTATGGTCAAATTTGGGGTGGGGCTTAACTTTAAGAAACTTCCTAAATAACTGCAAGTGTGGCTGGATGCCAAGAAATGCTACGCAGAGATGCACAAAGATCATGACGTGCAAAATAGAATTGGGGTTGAGGTGGACTAATTCCAAGTTATAATACCTCAACAGCCCCTGAAAGAACTCGGACCAGGGGAGAGCTAGTCCGTGCTTGATGAAGTGCACGAAGATGACTGTCTTGTTGCTGAAACTCTCTATGGGCCACGGGTTGCCATCGGCCTCCCTCTAGTAGGCGAACTCTTGCTCCTGGAGAAGATCGGCAGCCACCAATACCTGGATGTCCGCCACCTTCATGATGGGCTTCTTCCAGGCGCAAGCTTGGTTTGGCGGCACCATTTGATCGATCTTGTCGTATTTCAGCGCCGGCAGCTGGATCTCCTTTTCCTTCTTGGTGGCCTTTCACTTCTTGGTCTCCACCGCCTTGCTGGACGATGCTTTCTTCGGAGCCATTACCACTAAGGTCTTCTTGCGCATAAGCACGAGGACTAGGCAGTGGGGAAGGATGGCACTCGAGCTCGAGAATGGCAAGCAGTAGCGCTAGGGCTACAGCGAGGGAGATGAACGGGCGCACTAGCTCAGGTGAAATGAAGGGATGCGTTCCTCTATTATTTATAACCGTGGCACAATTAATTGAGAGGCGAAATTAATGGGAAATATTCCATTTTTAAAAGTCCTCAGTTATTACCGGACGGTTTCCAATTTTTTTGGAAGAGATAAGGTTACTGTTGGCGAACGGTCACATTGACCAATGGTTGACCCTTATACCCAAACTGGTCATGTAACGGCTTGGGGGCTGTGTGACACGTGCCCATTGGCTAAAAAGTTTTTTCTTTAGGTTTTAAGGTGAAAGAGATGTGAAATTACAAGATTGACCCTCAGCCTGATTTTTCGATTCATCCTAAGGCTTGGGGGCTACTCCATATGGAGTGCGATTTTCATTGCACTTCCATATAAGATTCGAGGTTGAAGATTCAAGACCAAGTGAAATGAGGCTTGAGCGTCTTCTAGCTGCATGGCAGTACTCGAGCACATTCAAAGACTCAATCCGATGGAGTACTCAAAGTGGCACCACAAACTAATCGGAGGCGTCTACAGAAGTACTCGGAACTGGTACATTTGACTAAAAAGTACTTGCAGGCCTGTCAGCCATACATCAATGGGCCCACTGGGAGGTTTGGACAGTCCTACAATATGAGGCTGTACACTGTGATGGGTCAGACATAGAGACTACAACGCATGATGGCATGATCTACGTGGAGGATAAGAACTAGTCGAGGATTAGGAAACTACTCGTAGCAATTAGAGTAGACTCTCCAGTCGAATCCAACTAGTATTCTTGTAAAGCAACCGACCTGTAACCTTGCCCCTAGCAATATAAGGTGAGGCAGGAACCCCCTCCAATCAAGTTCAATCAATATAATCCAACCAACACACACGACGTAGGGTATTATGCGACATAAGCGGCCCGAACCTGTCAAAATCATGTTTTCGAGTTCACCTTTGAGTTCCTGATCTTCGGCGAGCCCCATGCATAAAACACTACCTCAGGGTAGGTTGCCGGGTCTAAACACCGACAATATTGTTTTCTAAGACAAGTTGATTCAAAAAAATTTATAAAGCCAATTAAACATTCATTTTGTTCGTTCAGTCATTTTTTAATGTTGCTTCAATATTAGCTTTGTTATTCAACATCTTTTCCTATGATAAGTTTAGTAAATATCAACTCAGTTTTTTAAATAAATGATTGAACATTTGTTTGTTATTCGACATTTATCCGAAGTCAAGCCATGTATTTTATCTAATATTTTCACTAATTGCTTGAAATATTTATGGGCAGTTATGGATTTTTTCGCATATCATCTCCTTATAAAGACGCTGTACTTTGAAACGTATATACATTAAGTGTTAATTCCATGAACATTTAGCCACATGTTCCCAAGGTCGACCTAATGTTTGAATAAAGGAATATTTAACTTATAAGGCATCATTTGAACTTCGGGAAGGAAGCAGAAAAACGTTGGTGGTGCGATAAGCTAAGAAAAAGCCGGTAACTAACTGGTCGCACGCCACCAGCAAGGGTGGAAGGAGCTGGTGGCTGGTTACCTGCCCACCACTGTTTGAATCTTTGGACTCTGACGCCAGATTTTTCCCTAAAAAATGTTGCGAGTATCCTTTAAACTTCTTTGGACTACAATGGGATCAGATGCGACCTGTTTGTCACTAAGAGTGTGTTTGGTTTTCTTGCCGGCTACTCGCCTCGCCTTGCCGGGCGTTTGGTAGCTAGCGAAATGCTCACTTTGCCCACAAGCTTGCTCGGCTGGGCAAGGAAATCCTTGCCCAGCGTAGGAGAACCAAATTAGCTCTATGTTACAGGTAAGGTTCGCTTGCTCAGTCGTGCGTATGTGTGTGTCGCCTGAGCCAACGCGGCTCGAGCTCTGCCATTGGCAAATCGATATACAGCACAGCTGAATCAAGCTCCAGCACCACGAAATTGAGATCCGCTGTGGCGAAATTTAACCCCGCCACCACCGAATCAAGCCCCGCAGTGTCTGAATTGAGCTCCCCCGCTGCTGTGTCGAGTCCCACCGGCCACCGAATCAAGCTCCCTCGCTGCCGTGTCGACCCTGCTGGATGCCGCATCAAGCTCCGTTGAAGCCGAATTGAGTTCCCCACTGCCGCGTCGAGCCTGCTAGCCATGAAACTGAGCCATGCTGGCCGCCACATCAAGCTCCACCATGACCACATCGAGCTGTACCGTAACATCCGTAAAAATCACCACCTTAAATCACCCGTTAAAAATCACTTTCAAAATCTTTTCACCGTTAAGCTCTCGAAAATCCAAAATCTTTCCGGCAATTTCGCCGTCCTGGCACCCAAAGCCGATAGCCATCATTTTATCCACTCCCATAAATTTCGCCGCCTGGCAGACCGCCGCGCGTGCTCCGACCGCGTGCTGCAATCGCCGTCGGCTCCCCCTTCTTTTTCTCTTTTTCCTTCCATTTCTTTTTTTTCCTTTTTCTCTTTCTTTTTCTCCTTCTCTTTCTTCCTTTCTCCTTCTTCCTTCTTCCTTCTTCTTCTCTCTCCCTCCTTCTTCTTCTTCTTCCTAGCTGCGCACACCAGGCCACCTCCTAGCCGCCCCCCAGCGCCATTACTCCCTGGCCCGACCCCCCCGGCGCTTGGCTTCCCTCGGCCGCCTGCCCTCCGACCCCCGCGCGCCCCGGGGCCCGCGCCGCCTGGCCCGGCGCCGGCCGCACCGGCACCCCTCGGGCTACGCACTCCGGTGGCTGGCCCCGTGGTAGGCCCCCCGCCTCCGGCCCTACTCCACGCCGCCACCTAGCACCAAACCCCGCCGCTCGCTCACCCCCCCCGGCGCCCCTACCACCGGCGCTAGGACCTGCCGACCCCTCCACCTGCCGCGCGCCGCCTGCCGGCCTGGCCCCCACATTGCCGCCGGCCGTCATGCCCCCCCGGCCTATAAAAAGGAGGGCGACACCCCGGCCACCACCGCCACATTCCGCCCCCTCTCCCGGAGCTCTAGTCCCTCACCTCCCTGCGCATCCCGCAGCCGCCAGTGGTGCCGCCACCCTGTGCGCCGCCATCTCCGTGTCCACCACCGGCCGCACTCCCTCCCATCTCCAAGTCCCCGAGGTAAAGGGCAAAATGGGAACCCCCTCCACTTCCTCCACCTCCCCTAGCCCTCGGCTTGCCGCCGGCAAGGCCCGGCCGGCCGGCCACCGGCCAGCCATCTCCTCCCTCTCCTTCTCTGTTCGTGAACCAAGGAAGGAGAAGGGATAAAATTTCCCCAATTCCGATCTAACCCTCCCTTTTCCTAAATTCACAACCTGATCCTTCCACCACCCTCAAGAGCTTCTCACAGATCAGCCCCTCCACCTCCATAAATATTTACAGATAGGTCCCTGGTTTCTCGCGGATTAGTCCTAAACCTTCTTTTAAGCCCCTAATACTCCGTTAACTCGTCATTTCATGCGCCAAACTTCCTCCAATTAACCCCAAATTTGACCGCGTCATCCTCCAGTATACTTCCGCCAAGTCATATCCAAAATTTCTGAAAATACTCATTCTACCTATTTTCCGTTCGCGTTCTCTGTTCGGAGCTCAACGGGTAAAATCTGATTTTCTTTTTATTTATTGTCTGCCCGTTTTTGTGTGCCGTAGATCGCAGAGTACCCGAGGAGGAGCACGAGGAGGATTTTGACCGTGAGCCCGAGCCCGAGGACCAGCAGCATGAGCTGGAACTCCTAGAAGGCTTTGAGGACGGCAAGTCCAATCTCACCCTTTGATGCATATTTATTCCTAGTTTTTCAAACACAACCTATTGGCCTATTTTACAAAAGTGCATATTGTTTTATTGCAAGACACGGTTGGATAGCCACCCTTGATTGTTATGAATATTCCTTGTTATCCTATAATTACCTCTAAATATGACTTGCTCTGTTTAGATGGTAATTACTGCTAGAATGCTTAGGACCTGGTTACTCAAATTCAATCATGACTACAAGGGTTTATTTAGAGAATAAATGTGTGAGTGTTTTCAAATGGAAAATGGGTTTTCGGGTGTAAAGGCAAGAAATGCTTAGATGAGATGGATGGGTGTTTGTTGTGTGAAATGCCAGAATGTTGGGCTCGTACCTTAGTGGTTGAGCAAGGTTGGGAGATATCAATCTTATCAGGGTTAAGGATCGAGTTGATGTGTCATCTTGCCTAATTCAACCATCGTGCAACCACTCGACCGTTGTATGGGCAACGGCTTAGCATAAATCCCACTAACTAAACTGTCAGTCTTCGGGTGAGCTGGTGAGCAACGAGAGCCCATGGAAACGGAGTGAGATCTTTGTGACATAGGTCCTGGTTACGACCTCGTGGATAGGTCGTGAACCCCTTGGGCGCTCCCGTGTTGGCTAGTCAGTCTTAGCTAAGGTGGGTAATGGCTTTGTTAGGATCCGCACCGGCACTAAGGTGAACGTGCTGCGGTACCCTACTTGTGGGAAAAGTGTACAACCTCTGCAGAGTTAAAACCTATCCGGGTAGCCGTGTCCACGGCATTGGACGAGTTACGGCTTGGTCACATAACTAGCACTTGGAAATGAATGGTTTTTATGGCGTGTGTTGAATTTTGGAAGTGTCCGGCAGTTGTGCCATGAGCTATGGCGGACGAGGAGTCCGATAGCAATAAAAGTTGGATCCTTTGTGTAGGATCAACCCCACTTAATGTTTTGGTTACTAAAGGAAAAGCTTTGCGAAAACTCTTTTGAAAATTAACCCGTGCATGTGTTGAAAACCTAGCTTTATTGCAAAATAAACCCTAGCCTTATTCTTGATATATCCTGTGCATATTCTTGCTTGTATCCCCCTCTGTGGATGGGGTTGTACTTATTGAGTACTTTTGTACTCACCCTTGCTTCGTTGCTACAGAGGAAGACTCGGAATTCGTCGCCGAGGACTTTGAGTAGGAGGTTGTGTCCGCACCCAACGCTGCCTGTGGTGTTGGCCTTCCCAAGATGCTTCTGCTGCCGTTTAGTCCCGAGTGTTGTCTGTTGGCAGTCGCTTGGCTAGCCGCTGTTATTTATTTGCTTCTTATCGCGGTGTGGCTTTCACGCCCACTCCCTCGGGAGTTGTACGGTAACTGAACTATCTGTTGAATAAATATGTTATCAGTCTCCTGGGAGTGATATTTGCATCACATTTAGTCTCCGCTGATGTGGGGATGCTTCATGTATCGGCTGTCGCAGCAAGCTGCGATGCAAGGAAAGTGCTAGCAGCAGCAAGGGAAGCAAACGCCCCTCGTGAAGCTTGCCTAGCTCTGCTCGGCGAGGCGAGGCATACGGGTGGAGTGAGGCGAGTGCCGGTAAGGGATCCAAACAGACCCTAAGTGGAGCTGAATCTTCCTGAATCTGTTGTGTTGGTATAAATTCTAGGTCTACAGTGAGGTCTAGGTGTGTGTATTTGAGCATGCCTTCGCATGTTACAACTTGCACTTGTACCATTAGATTGAGGAATGAAAAAAAAAGGAAAAGGTTCATTTTACTCCCCTCACCTATTTACTTTGTTCACTTAACCCCTAAGCAAAATTTAGGCTTATTTTACTCCCCAAACTATTTCATTTGGTTCAATCTACCCCTAATTACATTTTTCTTTTTTGTTTCTTCATGTACAAATTGAATTTTCATTTCAGATTTTTGTCATTTAACTTGTAACATGATGCTCTATGTTAGAAAATATATGAGAATTTTTTTATGATTACTTTTCATACAATTTTGTATATTTTAAGATCAATTTTATATTAAATATTCCTAACCCATGAAAATAACCATGAAAAATTCTTAGTATAATTTTTTAACATAAGGCATCATGTTTTGTATATGCTCACAAAATTTGAACTCAAAATTCAACTTATACACGAAGAAATAAAAAAGAGAAATCTAATTAGGGGTAGATTGGATCAAATGAAACAGTTCAGGGAGTAGAGTGAGCCAAAACTTTATCAGGTTAAGTGATCAAAGTGGATAAGTGAGTTTCCAAAAGATATGTATCCTGTAGTTTGGCCCCACAAGTTATCATGGCGGTTTCAATAGCCAGGAATTAGATACAGATGCAAACTGTTCATAAATCAGCCCATTGCAGCCCACTGAAGAAAAAGGGCTCAGTAGCAAAGTAATAGCCAAGGTGAAGAAACAGGGCTCATTTTCATACATATATAGGTCGATAGCCAGCCCATGTAACCAGGTTCACGGGTCAAAATAAAACTTGCAGGCCCGTTAGCAACAGCAGATACGAGAAAATGGTTTAGGAGACTGATATAGTTTTGAGCACAAATTATCTTAAATTTGTGTGTTCTTTGTCGTTGTTGGCCATTCTTAGTACCCTAGTACTATTGAAAGGTATTACGTGTTGCTCGAGATTGTATGAACTTGTTGAGTAGCTAATAAAAGTTCCTCTTCATTCGTAAAAAAGGTATTAGGTGTGATTATAAATAATCATTTTGTTAGGGAAGAAGCACTAAATGAGGGGCATACTTATTAGCTACTTAGGTTTTTATATATGACTTGGAAAACGTTACAAAGAGCGGGCCACCACATCATATACAAAATCGAGGATAACATTTTTAAACTCCAAAAAAGAGGGAGTTAAAGAATACTTTTTTAATTTCTATACTTGATATTGATGAAACTTCCGGTCTAAGGGCATCCACAAAATGCTCCAAAAGTAGTCCATAAGTATTAAAATATTTCAATAAGCTACCAAAAATATTTCGGTAGCGGGGGATTAGTGTATAAATCTCACACCCTTTATTCTCTGGGGTGATTAGTGAATTAATGTTGGCATGAAGGGGATGGGAATAGCAGCACCGCTTGCACTCTTGCATCGTCGTCGGAATAATTCTAGAATCGTGCGGTAGATGTAGTCTTTAGATTTGCTGTCTTAGAGGTAATAGCCCTAGCTACATACATTTTCCCTTATATCGTTTACTAATGGAGCGTTTTTTTACATATGTATATGATATTTCTTCTGCTTGCATTGCATTGCATTCGTCTTTTGCGTATATGAGCTGCTGAAACTGACAAGGTTCGGCATATTTGTAGTGTTATGCGGTAGCATCCCAGGATTACGTGGTAACTGGAGTGTAGCGCACGCCAGCCAAACACAGCAAACAGTACATATGTTCTATCATACGTGTCCGCTGAGACTAGAAGCCTATCGGAGTCGACCGTGATTGATAGGTTCCTCTTGCTTGTTAATTAGTACACGAGTCTACCCCTATTTACACGTTCCTTTTGAAAGTTCCATCAATGTATGGGGGTGTTTGTTTCTTTGGTGCCTCCTAAAATTTCTGTCACATCGAATGTTTAGATACTAATTAGGAGTATTAAATATAGACTGATTACAAAACCAATTGCACATATGGAGACTAATTTGCGAGACGAATCTATTAAGCCTAATTAGTTCATGATTTGACAATATGATGCTACAGTAAACATGTGCTAATGATGGATTAATTAGGCTTAATAGATTCGTCTCGTGAATTAGCCTCCATCTGTGTAATTAATTTTATAATTAGCTCATATTTAGTCCTCCAATTAGCCTCCTAATATTCGATGTGACATAAATTTTAGGAGATCCTAAAGATCCAAACACCCTCTATGACTGGCTACAAGTCGTTGCAACAGTGTAGACGGCTCCTCTCTGCAACTACTTGTCACATCAGACATAGACAATAAAAAAGACAGTTTATATAATGGTTTGTCTCTCTATCGTCTATAAACTATTTAATTCATACTTAGACACACACGTAAATCATAATAATCAAACGTACATATAATCTTTGTTTACCATTTTGTTGTTTGCTTAAGATTACACACGATACGGTATATGCACTGCAGGAGAATACAAACATGTCAGAAATGACTGTAATGTAACGTTCCATTTTATTTCAACCCTTCTTCCCTATCTAAAGGATGTATATGTGATTTCTTTCTCTATTGAAGGACACATCGTAAAAAATACAAGGTACTTATCTCTTATCTGAACTCTCTCTCCCAGCCTGTTGACTCGTATCTCTTTCTGTCTCTCTCTCAAAGTCTCAATCCAATCAGTAGAGCGCGGGTCCGGCAGCTCAGCTCCGGCGGCAGGCTTGGTGCCTGGCGGCCGGTGCGGCTCCGCACGGGCAGCAGTGCG
Source organism: Setaria italica (assembly GCF_000263155.2). Classification (NCBI taxonomy): domain Eukaryota; kingdom Viridiplantae; phylum Streptophyta; class Magnoliopsida; order Poales; family Poaceae; genus Setaria; species Setaria italica. The sequence continues at coordinate 20,019,217 of NC_028450.1, read as the reverse complement.
GCGTCCCGCGTCCGGCGCAGCTCCGCACGAGGAGCATGGCTCGGCAGCTCGGCTTGTGCGCCCGACTGGCGACGCGGAGCAAGTGACCGGCGAACGTCGTGGAGCATGCGACCGGCGGGCATCACAGTGCGAGCGGTGCACTCGTAGGCCAGGACTTTGGTCATGTTTAGTTTACCTCCCAACTCCCAACTTTAACACTATGCAAAAACAAAATTCCCCATCACATCAAACTTGCGGTGTATGTATGGAGTACTAAATGTAGACGAAATTAAAAACTAATTGCATAGTTTTGTTGTACTTACGAGACGAATCTG
>NC_028450.1:19989293-20018803 GCF_000263155.2 Setaria italica | reverse complement strand
TGACAATAATTCACAAATACACACGCAACGCTACACTGTGGTACAGTGCTGGCACAGTAATTTGCGTCTCCCAAATTGGCCAACTAAAACAAGGCCAAGTTTAGTTGCCAAAGTTGGGAGGTGCCAAATTATTGTTGCAGCACTGTAGCATAATGTAGTGTTTAGTCTTGTATTTGTAAATTTTTGTCCAAATATTGACTAATTAGACTTAAAAGATTCGTCTCGTAAAGCACAACAAAACTGTACAATTAGTTTTTAATTTCGTCTACATTTAGTACTCCATGCATGTACCGCAAGTTTGATGTGATGGGAATCTTCTTTTTGCATAGTGTCAAAGTTGGGAGTTGGGGGTGAACTAAATAAGGCCTGGCCTTGTTTATTTGCCAAAGTTTGGAGGTGCCAAATTACTGTTACAGCAATGTAGCATACTGTAGCGTTTCGTTTGTATTTGTGAATTATTGTCCAAATATTGACTAATTAGGTTTAAAAGATTCGTCTCGTAAAGCACAACAAAACTGTGCAATTAGTTTTTAATTTCGTCTACATTTAGTACTCCATGCATGTACCGCAAGTTTGATGTGATGGGGAATCTTCTTTTTGCATGGTGTCAAAGTTGGTAGTTGGGGGTGAACTAAACAAGGTCAGGTTTGCTCCCCTTGATGATTTTTCCCGGCAAAAAGAATAGCAAATCGGGCAGCACCATCATCACGCACGCGCGCCCTCACTAGATCGGCCGGCGCCGCCGTTGAGAGAAATCGACCGATACAACGCATCGGCCTCTTCTTGGAGCACGGCCGCGGCCGTCGGCTCGCGTCTCTCTTCATTGAATACCGTACACATCAGCTCCTTTTGCTTGCGTGGCAAAAAAAAGACGAGTGCTGTCTCTCCTTTGTACGTGCCCTTAGGGCACCTCAACGGTTGTAGAAGCATGCCGCTCAATGGTTCAGCTTTAACAGTTTTTATGGGTCCCACCGGAAGATGTTTTTAATTCAGCATTTAGCACTTTCTGAGTTCCGGTTTCCTCTTGATATAATTCAATCTCTTATTTGACACCAGATAAATGATTTGTTCCTTCCTTGGCCCTTAACATTTTTTCCTTCCTTATTTGACACTGACTTCAACTTTCATTCCTGAATTGACACTCTGTTGGATTTTTCATTCGGAAACTGTTAAATACCCCACAAAAAGACGATACCTCTGTGAGGCCCAGCACCCTTCTCCCTCCTCTCCCCCCTTCTCCCTCCTCTGCTCCACACTGCACAGGTCCTCGGTGCTCCTCCTCCTCGCGCTTCTGGAAACCGCGGCGTGCCTCGCGCACGCAAGCGCTGAGTCCGCCACGCCGCGCCGCTCTCTCGCCTCCGACGGCCTCTCCTTGACCGGCTCGGGCTTCGATTTGGAGTGTTGGCGGCGACGCGGGGACGAGCAGGGAGGGGCCTACCGCGCAAGAGGCTCCATCCCGAGGCCTAGCGGCGGGCGGCGCCAAGGCGAACGGGGGCTGGGCCGGGTGCGGCCGGCAGCAGCAGCGATGTGGGCGCGTGGCTGGCCGTGGCGGCGCTGCGGCTGCAGACGGTCGATGGCGCCGCTACACAGGAACGACGCCGTGGCTTCTAGGAAAGCGCGTCCATGCCGCCGAGCTCGCCTTCTAGGGAAGCGCGTCCACGCCGCCAGGCTCGCCTTGTCCTCCGTGGCGAGTCGCCTCCATACGCCAGGCTCCCGCGCATCCAGGCACCGGCGGCGCTTGCCCGAGTGTCACAGGGAGGCGCTCACTTGAGCGTCGCAGGGAGGTGCAGGCTGTCGAGGAGTCAAGGGAGGCACGACCGCCGAGGAGGGAAGCTCTGGCATGAGGAGCGTGAGTACAAAGAGTCGTAGGGACCGCCGGGATTGTTCAAGCCATGAGAGTAGGCTGTGGCAGATCCACTTCGGATCTACTTGGTTAAACATGATTTAGCCGCCTGATACGCGACGCTCATGCTTAAGCCGAGTAAACACGAAGTGCCGTCGGATTTCCTCCGATTTAACCACTTGAACAGGACCATTTTAGCAGACCCACACGAAGGTGAGCGGTTCCAGAGAGTACAGCAAGTCCACCGGGTTAACAACTTAACCACTTAGTTTGATTATGAAATAAACATCAGAGTTTTACAAGGGTTTTCAGAAAGACAACAGAATGTAAAACCACTAGCGGAAGCAACGTCGGGGTCGGACATCCCTGGTGAGGCCAGCCGGGACATCACTGATCCCTCTCCTCGCCGTCCGAGGAGGGATCCCACTCGACCGTCCAACCCGAAGGGAGTTGGGACGGCCAAGTGCCAGCGGAAGAAGGGTCGGGAGCAGCAACTTCACCTGAAAAATAGGAGCCACAACAAGGCTGAGCTACTAAGCTCAACAAGACTTATCCGACAGGAGTAAGCTACTCCACACTTCTAGACATGCAGGGCTTTTTGGCTGAGGGGTTTGTTTGCCAAAAGCACTAAGTAAAACCATATTTTCAAGTTTTAGCTCCGGTTCTAAGTTCATTAACCGGTCTAGGTTTTGCAACCTATTCTACGCAATCATAGAACCAAAACAAGGTATGTAGATATCAACAAAACCATGTCATCATCAGATTCCTCATTTACTCAGGGTGACATAGCGATCAAGCAGTCTCAAACTGTGAGAGGCAGACGAATTGATTCGAGTTCTTTAACCATGCATGGTGAACCTAACCTCACGACATCCACGCACCCGGAGGTCGCTTCCTGTGTCGGCCTTCCCCATCAATCCCCTAACCCGTGTCGGGCCCATTTCCTTTGGTGCAAGGTTCCATAGACCCGGCCTCTGCCGTTCTGTGGCCACGCTCGCCACCACGTGCGACAACCAGCAGGGGAAACTCCGTTCCAAGAACAATGGGGCGACCGCTCACGTCTAGGTTCAATCCGGTACTCGGCTTCCTCATCCATACTAAGTATGAGGTTAGTACTTTCAAACACTTGATCACGAACACCACCACTGTCGGGCCTTAGTCAAGTTTCATAGATAGACGGGGCGATCAACCGACCACCAAAGAGTTACCCAAAACCATGCCCCGTCCATCGTCCTTACAGTTGTAACAGAAGGTAGACATCCAACTCCTACAACTCGCGAGTGACAGGGAATCACTCGGCTTTTACCGTCTCCTAGTTAAGCAAGCAGCTACTCGGTCCAACAGCTAGTGTTCAGATCATGGGAAACTAAGTCATGCATCTAGGGTTTCAAACAACTCCTATACGTAAATGCACAAGCATGTTTTAAGGAAGGCATGCGCAAGTTTGGAAAACAACACAGGGTTTTGATGCAACCGGGGCTTGCCTTCGAGCAAGGAGGAAGAGAACTGCTCGACTTCGGGGGCGGCTTCGGCTTCTGGGGGCAGGAGCTCAGCTACACCATCGTCTTCTGGCGCCGGGTGCAGCTCGTAGCAGCCGTCGGCGAGGCGCAGCTCTACACGAATGCAATGCATTAGTTAGCATAGACGGTTATTTCAACAGCAACACTTGCAAGTCTGAGCCCAGAAACTCGCGACAAAGAGCAGGAGGGTGGGGAGGTTCGAGGGAGCTGGTGGAGATCAAGAGGTAAGGGGCGGAAAGGAACTTATGATATGATCCTTAAACTAGAGGATTTGGTATACTAGGGATCCTCAGACTCAACCGCTGAAGGGTTCCCAAGTTTTACACATACACCCTCGGGTTGAAGAAAAATATCACAGCCGAGCCCTCGGGCAAGGCGGATAAGGGTCGGCGGAACAGATAGGGTCGGGCGAGACGGAATCGGGGTCGGGCGGATAGGAGGGGTTGGGCGAAGCGGACTGGGGTCGGCAGCTTACCTTCTTCCTACAAGGAAAGCTTGGGGTCGGGAAGAAGCAGACTTGGGCGGAGGGGCTAAGGTTTTGAACAATGGCTAAGTCCGGCAGTGCTCCGGCGGTGGCGGTGCTTCTTGTGGATCACAAGTGAGCTCTCACGCAGCACGGAGGAGCAAGCGGCTGGATGGTTTGGGAAAACGAAGTGGAGCTGAGAGGAGAGTTCCTCAAGAACTTAGGGTGTGGCGCTGGGAGCTCGAGCAGGGAGCAAGAGAAATGGCGGAAGGCAGCAATGGCGGAGGGAACTCCGGCGGGGCTCGCGCATTCCCTTTTATAGCGGCTGGGAAGGGAGAAAGGAAGCGGCGTAGGAGTGAGAAGGGGAGCGGCGCGAAAGCCGGGGAGAAGCAATGGAGTACTCTGCCTGGGCGGCGATTGAGCGGTGAGGGCGGTGGTGCAGGACTTCGGGGATGACGCCAGCGGTCATTGGGCTCTGGCGTCAGGGCGGCGCAGGAGCGGGTATGCCGGTGGTTGAGATTTGGCGGAGGCGGGCGTCGTCGTGCGGTGGATTTGATGGAAGTGACCGGGTTAACGGCGCTAGAATCGAGGATGCACAGGTGAGAAGACAGGTAGCCGCGAGCGCGCGGGCAAGCGCGGAGCAACAGATTGTCGGGCGGCTTCTGACAGGGCGGGGAAAGGAGCTGTCGCTGCCGTGGTCGGGGTTGGCGAAGGAGGAATCGTCAAGTAGCGAAGACCAGGCGGCGCGACTGTGTTCGAAGTGACGGAAAAGACGGGGGACATCGGGCTCTGCGGCCGGGATCTAGCGATGTGATGATGGACGTGGGAGGCGAGGCGTTGCAGAAAGGTTGCAGAGGGGCTTCCGCTGCAATTGGGGAAGGGGGCGCGAGAATCCATTCGGTCGCGGGCCAGGGACGAGGCTGAGCGGCGGCGTCGGAGAAGTTGAGCCACGCGGCGGGGAGACTCTGAAGCGGGCATGCAACTCGAGTGCGCCTGTCGCGGGAGATCTGGGGGAAAAAGATCTCGCGGGTCCACCGGTCAGATAGAACGGGCATTTTTGGAAGGACTTAGAAGGATCCGACGGTGGGCGGGGTTTGGCGGGGTCGGAACCGGAGCGAAGCGGGGAGGGGTCGGGTGTCAGGGGTCGGGACCGGTCGGGAGGTTGAACTGAACACTTAGGCGCGGAAAACTAGATAGGTGATCAGGGGCTCGGATTAAGATTAACTGGGAAGATTTGGGGCCGGTCGTCACAGTAGGGAGGGCAAAATGGTCTTTTCACATGACATCTAACAACAGTTTGACAAAAAATCAAACGAAGTGTCAGTTTAGGAATGAAAGTTGAAGTCAGTGTCAAATAAGGAAGGAAAAAATTTTGAGGGTCAAGGAAGTAATGGGTCATTTGTCTGGTGTCAAATAAGGAATTCTCTCTTTCCTCTTTCGTCCTGCGTGGGTGGGACTCGCTCTCGTGGGATGGCGTGCTATCGACAGTCGCTGACCGTAGCGACGATTTTTTCTCTCTCCTTCCCTCTTTCCTACGTGGATATGGTATAGTAAGCTCCTAAGAACCTATTAACCATGCCCCTAGTGGCCGATCTTTGATTGGTGAGACTCATTGGTTATCAGCTGCTTTTACGCATTAAGTGGAATTTTCCAGCTACAGCCGTGCCAATATCCTCCAAGAATGGCACTCTGCCTCATTGCTGTTCCACCATCGCGTTCGAAGAAGTCGTTACTGTGACGACCGACCCCAAATCTTCCAAGTTAATCCTAATCCGAGCCCCTGATCACCTGCCTTAGCTTTCCAAGCCTAAGTGATCAACCTCCAGACGGGTCCCGACCCCTGAGACCCGACCCCTCTCCGTTGGTCTCCAGTTCCGACCCCGCCGACCCCAACTCACCCGCTGGATCTTTCTGAGTCTTTCCCCAACACCTCCCTTCAGTCTGACGGTGGACCACGAGATCTTTTCCCCCAGATCTTCCGCGACAAGCGCACTCGAGTTGCATGCCCGCTTCAGAGTTCCCCCGCCGCGTGGCTCAACTTCTCCGACGCCCGCCGCTCCGCCTCGTCTCTGGCCCGCGACCGAATGGATTCTCGCGCCCCCTTCCCCAATCGCAGCGGAAGCCCCTCTGCAACCTTTCTGCAGCACCTCGCCACCCGCGCCCATCCTCACGTCGCCAGATCCCGGCCGTAAATCCCGATGTCGCCCGTCTTTTCTATCACTTCGACACAGTCGCGCCGCCTGGTCTTCGCTACCCGACGATTCCTCCTCCGCCAACCCTGACCACGGCAGCGACAGCTCCTTTCCCCGCCTTGTCAGAAGCCGCCCGACAATCTATTGCTCCGCGCTCGCCCGCACGCCCGCGGCCGCCTGTCTTCTCACCTGTGCGCCCTCGATTCTAGTGCCGTTAACCCGGTCACTTCCATCAACTCTACCGCACGATGACGCCCGCCTCCGCCAAATCTCAACCACCGGCATACCCGCTCCTGTGCCGCCCTGACGCCAGAGCCCAATGACCGCTGGCGTCATCCCCGAAGTCCTGCTCCACCGCCCTCATCGCTCAATCGCCGCCCAGGCAGAGCACTCCATTGCTTCTTCCCCGGCCTTCGCACCGCTCCCATTCTCACTCCCGCGCCGCTCCCCTTCTCGCTCCCGCGCTGCTCCCCTTTTCACTCCCGCGCCATTATAAAAGGGAATGCGCGAACCCCGCCGGAGTTCCCTTCGCCATTGCTGCCTTTCCGCCTTTTCGCTTGCTCCCTGCTCGAGCTCCCAGCGCCACCCCACTAAGTTCCTGAGGAACTCTCCTCTCAGCTCCACTCCGTTTTCCCCAAGCCACCCAGCCGCTTGCTCCTCCGCGCTGCGTAAGAGCTTACTTGTGATCCACAAGAAGCACCGCCGCCGCCGGAGTACAGCCGGACCTAGCCGCTGTTCAAAGCCTTAACCCCTCCGCTCAAGTCTGCTTCTTCCCGACCCCCAGCATTCCTTGTAAGAAGAAGGTAAGCTGCCGACCCCTGGTCCGCCTCGTCCGACCCCTGTCCGCTTCGCCCGACCCCTCTTATCCGCCCGACCCCGGTTCCGTCTCGCCCGACCCTGTCTGTTCCGCCGACCCTTCTCCACCTCGCCCGAGGACTCGGCTGAATCTTTTTCTTCAAACCAAGGGTGTATGTGTAAAACTTGGGGACCCTTCAGCGTTGAGTCTGAGGATCCCTAGCACACCAAACCCTCTAGTTTAAGGGTCAGATCATAAGTTCCTTTCCTCCGACCCTTACCTCTTGATCTCCACCAGCTTCCTTGAACCTTCCCACCCTCCTGCTTTTTGTCGCGAGTTTCTGGGCTCAGACTTGCAAGTGTTGCTGTTGAAATAACCGTCTATGCTAATTAATGCATTACATTCGTGTAGAGCTGCGCCTCGCCGACGGCTGCTACGAGCTGCACCCGACGCCAGAAGACGACGGTGTAGCTGAGCTCCTGCCCTCTGAAGCCGAAGCCGCCCCAGAAGTCGAGCAGTTCTCTTCCTCCTTGCTCGAAGGCAAGCCCCGGTTGCATGAAACCCCTATGTTCTCCAAACTTGCGCATGCCATCCTTAAACATGCTTGTGCATTTACGTATAGGAGTTGGTTGGAACCCTAGATGCATGAACTAGCTCCCATGATCTGAACACTAGTTGTTGGACTGAGTAGATGCTTTGCTTAAACAGGAAACGGTAAAAGCCGAGTGATTTCCTATCACTCGCGAGTTGTAGGAGTTGGATGTCTACCCTTCTGTTACAACTGTAAGGACGATGGACGGGGCAGGGTTTGAGGTAACTCTTTGGTGGTCGGTTGATCGCCCCGTCTGTCTATGAAACTTGCTAAGGCCCGACAGTGGTGGTGTTCGTGATCAAGTGTTTGAAGTTACTAATCTCATACCTAGTATGGGATGGGGAAGCCTAGTACCTGATTGAACTAGGGCGTGGCTTATACCCCTGCTGTCCCTGGAACGAGGTTCCCATGGTGCATCATGTGGGTGCAAGTGCGGTCACAGTACGGTAGAGGCCGGGACTGTGGAGCATTGCATGCTAAGGGAAGTTTGGACCTGACACGCGCCTGGGAATTGATGGGGACAGCCGACACAGGAAGCGGCCCTTGTGGTGCGCGGATGTCATGAGATTAGGTCCGCCATGCATGGTTAAGAAACTCAAATCGATTCATCTGCCTCTCACAGTTTGAGACTGCTTGATCGCTATGTCACCCTGAGTAAATGAGGAATCTGATGATGACATGGTTTTGTTGATATATTTATACCTTGGTTGGTTCTATGATTGCTTAGAATAGTTTGCAAACTTAGACCGGATAATGAACTTAGAACCGGAGCTAAAACTTGAAAGTAGGGTTTTTATTTAGTGCTTTTGGCAAACAAAACCCTCAGCCAAAAAGCCTTGCATATCTAGTTCGGTGGAGTAGCTTTACTCCCTGTCGGTTAAGTCTTGTTGAGCTTAGTAGCTCAGCCTGGTTGTGGCTCCTTTTTTCAAGTGAAGTTGCTGCTCCCGATCCTCCTTCTGCTGGCACTTGGCCGCCCCATCTCCCTCCAGGTTGGACGGTCGAGTGGGATCCCTCCTCGGACGGCGAGGAGAGGGATCACTGACGTCCTGGCTAGCCTCACCAGGGATGTCCGACCCCGACGAGTTTGCTTCCGCTAGTGTTTTACTTTCTGTTGTTTTTCTTTTGAACCTTGTAAACTCTGATGTTTTTTTCATAACCAAACTAAGTGGTTAAGTTGCTAACTCGGTGGACTTGCTGTATTCGCTGGAACCGCTCACCTTTGTGTGGGTTTGCTAAATGGTCCTATTCAAGTGGTTAAATCGGATGAAATCCGACGGCACTTCGTGTTTACTCGGGTTAGGCATGAGCGTCGCGTATCATGCGGCTAAATCATGTTTAATCAAGTAGATCTGAAGTGGATCCGCCACAGCTGGTACCAGAGCCGGTTTAGCAATACAGAGAACACAACAAGCCCTAACACTTCTTTGAAAAGATAAAAGTTGCAAGAAACTCTTTGAAAAATCTCGTATGATCGTTAAGGATGACCTTAGTGCGAGAGGCCCTAGGGGATTTTGGGGTTGTTTTAGGTGGCTAATATTATTTGGTTATCTTGCTAACCCTTCCAGCACTTCGCCACGTTTATCATACGTGTGCCGAGTTCCGCATCACGAGTATGCGAGGGTTGATAGGGAGTTCTATTCAAAGGACCCTATCATCGTGGTTGTTTTCGCCCACATCTATCATATGTGCGCAGGTTCCGTATGTAATCCATACGAAGGTTGGTACGGTTTGATTCCAACGAGCCTATCATCACGGTTGTTCGCCACGTCTATTATACATGCGCTGATTCCGCATCGCGAGTATGCGAAGGGTTATACGGTTCCATTCAAAGGGAACCTATTTCCACGGTTGAGTGCTGTCCATGCAGCCTTAAACGCATGGGTGTCGTTCCTATAGTGAGCGGTAATGTTTGGGAACGCTTTTGTGGGTGCTGGCACGAAAGGTTCGTGTGGTGGTGTTTTCTGCAGGTACACTAACCGCGTTTGCTTAGGAGACGTTGCTAGAACCGACTAGCTATTATAGGGAGAGACGTACTTGTTGCCTTGCCACCGGCACTGACCGCGTAAGACCCAAGTTTTGGGCAGTTGTTTTGGTTAAGAGTGAGGTAGGCCGTGCATGCGTCATAAGCTAAAATCTGTAAAGTCACTCTCCTCAAAAGCAACCTTGCTCGGAAAAGCTCTTCTTCGGTTCTAAGGATTTCTAGTTCTTCCAGTTGTTCTCGGTTAAAAACCGAATGCTTCTCTGTCCGACCCCTGACCTTTGGAGTCTATCTCACGTGGTTCTGGTTTCTTGGTTCCAGATGGCCATCCCCGGACACGTTCTGTTTGGAGCGGATGGTACCTTCCAGTCAACCTGTCTACACTTCGAGGGCTTCCCCGCGATTTTGTGGGACACCTTGAAATGGTTCGGGTACCAGTCCCCACCATTGTACGCAGGACGACTGTACCTGGAGCAGGGCGTCCAGACTAGCAACGTACAGGCGGTAGTACCTCCTCCTCCTGTGCGGCCCGACTGGCCCTCATTCGGGATATCAGCATACGGTCTTGCTCCGGAGGACACCTGGGAGTCCGCCGCTCTTCAGCTCCTTACCCAGTTTTGTCAGCTGCATCCCCTGGAGGTCACACTAGACCCCATCGGCGTGTTCCCCACCAGGAACCGGTTGGATCCGGTGTGGCTCGACCGCGTCGGAAATATCAAGGTGCTGGCCACCACCTACTCCATGGTCACCATCTCCACCAACATCAGGTGTATGACAGCCCTCTATCGGCTGATCGAGCTCCAAGGAAGAGCCATGACCATCCTTGCTCGGACCGCAGTGGATGCTCAAGGACACCTCCAGTCAGCCAGGAGAGACCTGGTAGGCCAAACCTACCAGCTTATCCAACGAGGCATTCAGATACATGACATGCAAGACAGGATCTCCGAGCTCGAAGGAGAAGTAGCCGACCTAGTGGACGGCATGATCGAGCTGTCACAGGAGAAAATGGAAGTGGAAATGGAGCTAGCGGTTGCCAATGCTCACCTGGACGAGCATCAAGCTGAGCTCGACGATATGCACGCCCTCCATATGCAACTAGAAGCTCAAGAGGACCCCGAGGAGGATGAGGGAGCGTCCAGTATGGACATCGAAGAAGACGGCGCCCCTTCTCCTACTCATAGTGTCCATTTGTAGATGAAGAGTTGCAAGGAACTCCTTCTTTTGTTGTACTCCTCGGCAGCCTAAATTTTGGAAAGATCTGTAATAGGTTAGCCTTGAGTCGAGTACTCCCTGTGTTGGAATACCTCTATAAAGATCCAAATGAAATCAAATCTGAGTCTGACCTTTAACTCTTGCAAGGTGTTGGAATGTTAGACTAAGTGAGTTGTGCCGCGACCACACACGCTGTTTTCTGTGGGTCTGTTCAAGTTTGGCCGACCCCGGTTCGCGAAATCGGATGCGCCGACCTTTCGAGGCAGTCTCCGCCTCGCCCGACCTCTTTTTAGTGTGGATCGTTGCCGACCCTTTTTCTCGGGATGATCTCCTAGCCCGACCCCTTTGGCTTAAGTTCAGATGTAAGGGAATTTCAAGAGTCTGGGTAGGGTATGATTCGCCCGAAGTTGAGTACAAGGCTAAGATAAATGCTAACTAACATGAGGATGAGAAGAGCGTATCTCCCCTATGAGGACGTGTGTTGCATTATCAGCAAGAGTTGTATTGGAGAATTTAACTTATGCGTTCCATCTGTTGGAGTACTTCTAAGGTTATGAAATTAATGGAACGTTAACTCTTGCAGATGGCGCATCGCAGCAGATCTGGTTCTGTGCCCGGCAGTAGCGAGCAGAGATAGGATCTTCCCCCACCCCCACCCTCATCTCCACTAGAGGCAATCCTAGCGGCTCAAACCGAGCTGCTGAGGCATCTTGTACAAGGACAACAGCAGCAGCCCCATGGTGGAAGGGCTCAGCAGCAGCCACATGTTGCTCACTATGAGGACTTTTTGGGGACGCAGCCCCCTTTGTTTCAGAAGACACAAGAACCGCTCAACGCCGACGCCTGGGTTCGTACGATCGAATCCAAGTTCGAGCTTCTCACCACCCCGTGCCCCGACCATAACAAGGCCCGGTTTGCAGCTCAATAGCTGCGTGGTTCCGCCCGGCTCTGGTGGGACCACTACCATGCCATGTTGCCGGCTGGCCATGTGGTCAGCTGGAACGAGTTCAAGACCGCGTTTAAAACCGCGTTTAAAGCGCATCACATCCCGAAAGGTCTCTTGGAGCGCAAGCTCAACGAGTTCCTGGCTCTTACCCAGGGAACCCGAGATGTCCTGCACTACGCCCAAGCTTTCAACGATCTGTGCCGTTATGCCGGCTATCATGCGGACATAGACGAGAAGAAGCGGGATAGATTCCGCCGAGGACTAAGCTTGGAGCTCAGAGAAAGGTTGAACCCCATCAAGGTGGACACCTACAACGAGTTGGTCAATCTGGCCATCTCTCAAGAGGATTGTATGCAGGCTCTCAAAGCCGACCAGAAGAGAAAGGCCTCCGTGGCATTTCCAAGCCAGCCGACTCGAAGGATCCGGATGGTTCCTCCACAAGCTCCTGGCTGACCCCAGCAGTCGGGAAGGTGGATTGCCCGACCCTCACCAGTAGCAGCGCCCCGTTTTTCTGGCTTCCAACCACAGGCGCCCCGGCTGACCCCACCAGCACCACCCCGCCTTGCAACTAGTAGCCGCTGCTTCACCTGCGGCAATGAAGGGCATTTCGCCAAGGACTGCCCTAGAAATCAGAGCCCGCGCTCAGGGCAGAGCAATGCAGCACCCCACCAAGGGAAGAGGCCCAAGATGCAAGTTCGCCAAGGGCAACTGAACTTTACCCACGCAGCAGAGCTTCCCGAAGGTGCGCCGATAATGACGGGTACTTTTCTGATTCACAGTTTTTCGTCTTTGGTTTTGTTTGACTCGGGAGCTTCACATAGTTTTATTGGGAGAAAGACCCGTCACAAGTGTGGGTTACAAGAATGTCAAACCAGAGGGTCCTTTAGAATATCCACCCCGGGTGGAGTGATCACCTCTGATAGGATAAGTGTCAATGTGCCTATTCAACTAGGTCAAAGCCTTTTTAAGGAGAATCTTATCATCCTTGACCTGGAAGGAATAGATATCATCCTCGGGATGGATTGGATGGCCAGACACCAAGTGGTTCTAGATACAGCTGCCCGAACTCTCCACATCAACTCACCCTTACATGGCAGTTCTACCCTATCCTTGAAACATCCTAAGTCCGCACTCCCTTGTGCGTACCCTCTATCGGAAGCCCGACTAGAAAGCCTCCCTGTTGTCTGTGAGTACCCTGACGTGTTCCCAGATTACTTGCCTGGCATGCCACCTGAAAGAGACGTGGAGTTTTCCATAGAGTTGATCCCCGGCACCGCACCGATATCCAAGAGACCCTATCGGATGCCACCTGCTGAGTTGGCCGAGTTGAAGACCCAGTTGCATGATCTGTTGGAAAAAGGCTTCATTCGACCAAGCACATCACCTTCGGGTTGCCCCGCCCTGTTTGTGAAGAAGAAGGATGGCAGTCTCCGCATGTGTGTGGACTACCGACCCCTCAATGCGGTGACCGTCAAGAACAAGTACCCACTGTCACGTATTGATGTCTTGTTTGATCAGTTAGCTGGAGCAAAAGTGTTCTCCAAGATCGATCTTCGTTCGGGTTATCACCAAATCAAGATCCGACCCTGCGACATACCCAAGACAGCCTTCTCCACAAGATATGGACTATACGAGTACCTGGTCATGTCCTTTGGACTCACCAATGCACCCGCCTATTTCATGTACCTCATGAACTCGGTGTTCATGCCCGAGTTGGACAAGTTTGTTGTGGTGTTCATTGATGATATCCTCGTGTACTCGAAGAGCGAAGAAGAACATGCCGATCATCTTCAGGTAGTTCTCCAACGGCTAAGAGATCACTAACTCTATGCCAAGTTCTCCAAGTGTGAGTTTTGGTTAGATAGTGTCAAGTTTTTGGGACACACTATCTCCAAGGATGGTATAGCCGTCGACCCCAGTAAGGTACAGGAAGTCATGGAATGGAAGCCTCCTGCCTCAGTGCACTAGATCAGAAGTTTCCTTGGACTGGCAGGCTACTATCGGCGCTTCATACCGGATTTCTCTAAGATAGCTAAGCCGATGACAGAGTTGTTGAAGAAAGAGGTCAGGTTCGCGTGGAGCGACAAGTGTGAAGAAGCCTTCAAGACCCTGAAGCACTTGCTGACCACAGCCCCAGTTTTGGCTCAGCCCGACCCTTCTAGGCCATTTGACGTGTACTGTGACGCCTCTGGCACTGGACTTGGGTGTGTTCTTATGCAAGACAACCGAGTCATTGCCTATGCCTCACGGGCATTACGACCTCATGAGCTGAACTACCCGACCCATGATCTTGAGTTGGCAGCAGTGATCCATGCCTTAAAGATATGGAGACACTATCTGATGGGCACCCACTGCAACATCTACACCGACCACAAGAGCCTCAAGTACATCTTCAGTCAAGCCGACCTCAACATGCGCCAAAGAAGATGGTTAGAGTTGATAAAAGACTATGACTTGGAAGTTCACTATCATCCCGGCAAGGCCAATGTGGTGGCCGATGCTCTTAGTCGCAAGAACTGTTGCAATTGCTTGTCGGCAACAACTTTCACCGAGACTCTGTGTCATGAGATGGGGAAACTTAGTTTGGAAATTGTTTCCCATGGAACCCTCGGCCACATCACCCTTGAATTAGTTTTGGAAGACCAAATATGGTCAGCACAAGTGGAGGATGAGGAAATAAAGCGGATCATCAGGAAGATCTCATTGAAGGATGAAGGGTATAAGCATTTTCGACAGGATGAGACTGGGAAGGTGTATTATGGAAACCGACTGGTTGTACCAGCCGACCCCAACCTTAAGAAGCAGATCTTAGATGAAGATCATCTCTCCAAGTTCTCAATCCATCCTGGCAGCAATAAGATGTACCATGATCTCCGCCAAACCTTTTGGTGGAGTGGAATGAAGTCGGAAATTGCCCGTTATGTTTCAGAATGTGATACCTGTCAACGTGTCAAAGCCAGCCATCTAAAGGTAGCAGGTACCCTGCAGCCCCTACCTATTCCCTCTTGGAAATGGGAAGACATCAGCATGAACTTCATAGTTGGACTGCCCCTTACATCACAGCGACATGACTCCATCTGGGTTATAGTGAACTGCCTGACCAAGACCGCCCACTTCCTTCCTGTCCGCACCACCCACACAGTCAAACAGTATGCAGAGTTGTACCTCGACCGCATAGTTTCCCTACACGGTGTACCCAAGACCATCATCTCTGATCGAGGAGTTCAGTTTGTGGCACGCTTTTGGGAACAACTACAAGCATCCATGGTCACCAAGCTCATCCGTAGCTCAACCTATCATCCTCAAACCGATGGTCAAACCGAAAGAGTCAATCAGATCCTTGAAGACATGTTGAGAGCTTGTGTCATCCATTATGACAAAAATTGGGATAAGTGTTTGCCCTTGGCAGAATTCTCCTACAACAACAGCTACCAGACCAGTTTGAAGATGGCACCGTTTGAAGCCTTATATGGCCGGAGATGTCGGACACCATTGAACTGGTCCCAAGCAGGAGAAAGATAGATCTATGGCCCTGAGTTAGTGGCAGAAGCCGAAGAGCAAGTAAGGGTAATTCAAGTAAATCTCAAAGCTGCCCAATCTCGACAGAAGAGTTATTCCGACAGGCGAAGAAGACCCCTACAGTTCGACATTGGTGATCATGTGTATCTTCGAGTCTCCCCGACCAAAGGAGTGCAACGGTTTGGAGTGAAAGGAAAATTGGCTCCCCGCTACATTGGCCCTTATGAGATTGTGGAGATTTGTGGACCCGTGGCCTATCGGATCCAACTCCTAGAACAGCTATCGGCCATACACGATGTCTTCCATGTGTCTCAACTGAAGAAATGTGTCCAAGTTCCAACCAAGATCTTAGAGCAAGAGCAGCTTCAGATCGAGCCCAACCTAACCTACGCCGAGTACCTAGACCGAGTTCTTGACCAGAAAGAGAGGAATACCCGGCGCCAAATGGTAAGAATGTACAAGATCCTCTGGAGGAACCACACGGAGGATGAAGCAACATGGGAAACAGACAAGTATCTGAACAAGCACTTCCCAGGTTTTCTTGTCTCGTCAAGGAGGTAAAAACGGCACACCCTACTTTTATACCTGAATCTCGGGACGAGATTCTTTTTAAGAGGGGTAGGCTGTGATGACTGACCCCAAATCTTCCAAGTTAATCCTAATCCGAGCCCCTGATCACCTGCCTTAGCTTTCCAAGCCTAAGTGATCAACCTCCAGACCGGTCCCGACCCCTGAGACCCGACCCCTCTCCGCTGGTCTCCAGTTCCGACCCCGCCGACCCCAACTCACCCGCCGGATCTTTCTGAGTCTTTCCCCAACACCTCCCTACAGTCTGACCGGTGGACGACGAGATCTTTTCCCCCAGATCTTCCACGACAAGCGCACTCGAGTTGTATGCCCGCTTCAGAGTTCCCCTCCCGTGTGGCTCAACTTCTCCGATGCCCACCGCTCCGCCTCGTCTCTGGCCCGCGACCGAATGGATTCTCGCGCCCCCTTCCCCAATCGCAGCGGAAGCCCCTCTGCAACCTTTCTGCAGCACCTTGCCACCCGCGCGCATCATCACGTCGCCAGATCCCGGCCGCAAAGCCTGATGTCGCCCGTCTTTTCCGTCACTTCGACACAGTCGCACCGCCTGGTCTTCGCTACCCGACGATTCCTCCTCCGCCAACCCTGACCACGACAGCGACAGCTCCTTTCCCCGCCCTGTCAGAAGCCACCCGACAATCTGTTGCTCCGCGCTCGCCCGCGCGCCCGCAGCCGCCTGTCTTCTCACCTGTGCGCCCTCGATTCTAGCGCCGTTAACCCGGTCACTTCCATCAACTCTACCGCACGACGACGCCCGCCTCCGCCAAATCTCAACCACCGGCATACCCGCTCCTGCGCCGCCCTGACGCCAGAGCCCAATGACCGCTAGCGTCATCCCCGAAGTCCTGCTCCACCGCCCTCGTCGCTCAATCGCCGCCCAGGCAGAGCACTCCATTGCTTCTTCCCCGGCCTTCGCGCCGCTCCCCTTCTCACTCCCGCGCCGCTCCCCTTCTCACTCCCGCGCCACTATAAAAGGGAATGCGCGAACCCCGCCGGAGTCCCCTTCGCCATTGCTGCCTTTCCACCTTTTTGCTTGCTCCCTGCTCGAGCTCCCAGCGCCACCCCACTAAGTTCCTGAGGAACTCTCCTCTCTGCTCCACTCCGTTTTCCCCAAGCCACCCAGCCGCTTGCTCCTCTGCGCTGCGTAAGAGCTTACTTGTGATCCACAAGAAGCACCGCCGCCGCCGGAGTATAGCCGGACCTAGCCGCTGTTCAAAGCCTTAACCCCTCCGCCCAAGTCTGCTTCTTCCCGACCCCCAGCGTTCCTTGTAAGAAGAAGGTAAGCTGCCGACCTCTGGTCCGCCTCGTCCAACCCCTGTCCGCTTCGCCCGACCCCTCTTATCCGCCCGACCCCGGTTCCGTCTCGCCCGACCCTGTTTGTTCCGCCGACCCTTCTCCACCTCGCCCGAGGACTCGGCTGAATCTTTTTCTTCAAACCAAGGGTGTATGTGTAAAACTTGGGGACCCTTCAGCGTTGAGTCTGAGGATCCCTAGCACACCAAACCCTCTAGTTTAAGGGTCAGATCATAAGTTCCTTTCCTCCGACCCTTACCTCTTGATCTCCACCAGCTCCCTTGAACCTTCCCACCCTCCTGCTTTTTGTTGCGAGTTTCTGGGCTCAGACTTGCAAGTGTTGCTGTTGAAATAACCGTCTATGCTAATTAATGCATTGCATTCGTGTAGAGCTGCGCCTCGCCGACGGCTGCTACGAGCTGCACTCGGCGCCAGAAGACGACGGTGTAGCTGAGCTCCTGCCCTCTGAAGCCGAAGCCGCCCCAGAAGTCGAGCAGTTCTCTTCCTCCTTGCTCGAAGGCAAGCCCCAGTTGCATGAAACCCCTATGTTCTCCAAACTTGCGCATGCCTTCCTTAAACATGCTTGTGCATTTACGTATAGGAGTTGGTTGGAACCCTAGATGCATGAACTAGCTCCCATGATCTGAACACTAGCTGTTGGACCGAGTAGATGCTTTGCTTAAACAGGAAACGGTAAAAGCCGAGTGATTTCCTGTCACTCGCGAGTTGTAGGAGTTGGATGTCTACCCTTCTGTTACAACTGTAAGGACGATGGACGGGGTAGGGTTTGAGGTAACTCTTTGGTGGTCGGTTGATCGCTCCGTCTGTCTATGAAACTTGCTAAGGCCCGACAGTGGTGGTGTTCGTGATCAAGTGTTTGAAGGTACTAATCTCATACCTAGTATGGGATGGGGAAGCCTAGTACCTAATTGAACTAGGGCGTGGCTTATACCCCTGCTGTCCCTGGAACGAGGTTCCCATGGTGCATCATGTGGGTGCAAGTGCGGTCACAGTATGGTGGAGGCCGGGACTGTGGAGCATTGCATGCCAAGGGAAGTTTGGACCTGACACGCGCCTGGGAATTGATGGGGACGGCCGACACAGGAAGCGGCCCTTGTGGTGCGCGGATGTCGTGAGATTAGGTCCGCCATGCATGGTTAAGAAACTCGAATCGATTCGTCTGCCTCTCACAGTTTGAGACTGCTTGATCGCTATGTCACCCTGAGTAAATGAGGAATCTGATGATGACATGGTTTTGTTGATATATTTATACCTTGGTTGGTTCTATGATTGCTTAGAATAGTTTGCAAACTTAGACCGGATAATGAACTTAGAACTGGAGCTAAAACTTGAAAGTAGGGTTTTTATTTAGTGCTTTTGGCAAACAAAACCCTCAGCCAAAAAGCCTTGCATGTCTAGTTCGGTGGAGTAGCTTTACTCCCTGTCGGTTAAGTCTTGTTGAGCTTAGTAGCTCAGCCTGGTTGTGGCTCCTTCAGGTGAAGTTGCTGCTCCCGACCCTTCTTCTGCTGGCACTTGGCCGTCCCAACTCCCTCTGGGTTGGACGGTCGAGTGGGATCCCTCCTCGGACGGCGAGGAGAGGGATCACTGACGTCCTGGCGTGCCTCACCAGGGATGTCCGACCCTGACGAGTTCGCTTCCGCTAGTGTTTTACTTTCTGTTGTTTTTCTTTTGAACCTTGTAAACTCTGATGTTGTTTTTACGGTCAAACTAAGTGGTTAAGTTGCTAACTCGGTGGACTTGTTGTATTCGCTGGAACCGCTCACCTTCGTGTGGGTTTGCTAAATGGTCCTGTTCAAGTGGTTAAATCAGATGAAATCCGACGGCACTTCGTGTTTACTCGGGTTAGGCATGAGCGTCGCGTATCATGCGGCTAAATCTTGTTTAATCAAGTAGATCCGAAGTGGATCCGCCACAGTTATGTTCATCTTCAGCTCCTGGGTTTGCATTGCGGATGGCACTGCAAACTTCCACCACCACATCACGCCGGCCCTGGTGGAGAGGCACTACGATATCAACCTGCATCGCCAAGCTTTGGAGGATTTTGTTAAAAAATTCATTAAAATTTTCAACCTCTTCCGAAGTCCTAGGGACGAGTTCGAGTACAACTTGACTTCTCACACCAGTCGGACTAGTTCCCAAGAGCTGGCGCTTAAGCCATCATACGAATCGGTCTATGATACAAGTCAGTTCCCGTTTGGACTCCGAAACGTGGGCATTGTTTACCAAGCTTCCCTATCCAAATCCCAATCCAACTCCGATTCAATCGAGGACCTCGACTACTACTCGATCCGGATGAGGAGATTCCTTTATCAGGTCCACAGTAGGGCCTGGTAATCACATCTACTCCACAAGGCAGATTCGTCTACTAGCCCGACATGAAACCATCTGCTCTCGTCAAGGACGACGAGTCATGCCTTGTCACGTACCTTGATGAGGGAACACTTCTATCGCCCATCTACGAAGAAGACGGCCCCATAGAGATTCTCACGTCAAGTTCGAGTAGTTTCTCGCCAAAGCGAGAACTACTCACCATCATCGCTCCTCAAGGGGGCGACGGAGAGGAGCCACCAGAAAGAAATCCACGATGCGAGCACCATCTGGATGACGTGTCAGCGGATGAACTTTCTGCCAATGTCCAAGGCGAAGAGATAGAAAGTCAAAGGAATCGTTAGCATATAAGAAATGCAGCGCGAGCAGATCATCGCCGCCGCCTTGCATCCGAATGACCCATCATGAACTTGGATCACGCGTTTGAAGCAGTTCAATCGTGTCACCACCACACTCCTCTCACCACCATTGCCTCCATTGACCTGCTCACTTGCGCGATGGCACAAGACAAGTACACCAGGCAACTGGCTCTACTGGCGGAGCATGCGTATGAGCAACTCGATTGACAGAATCTAATCAGCTCGGTTCGACGCACCTCTTCCCATCATGGCAGCAGTGGTAGGCATCCAAGTTGCAACAAAGTTGCTAGACCTAGTCAAAATGAGGTTCTCAGGATCGAGAACCCCAGAGCAAGTCAACACAGGGCAGAAGGTAGTCGGAGGGAGGCTGTGGTCACCGTGGGCCCTACCAAGAGCCTGAGCAACCTCGCGACCTCTGTCAGCAGGTCAACCAGAATTGTGACACTTGTAACACCATTGAAGGATGCCGCCACGAATGCAATCAGAAAGTCGACTACTCGGGAGTAGACTCTGACGGGTTCACCGCCTTCTCTAAATGAGTATGCAAGACGGTTCTACCCGACAAGTTTAAGCCTCCAGGTATTATCAAGTACGATGGGAAGCAAGACCCAATTCAATGGCTGAGGTGCTACTCTCTATCAGTTCAGGCGGCAGGAGGAAAGGATAACACCAATGTCATCTACTTTCCCATCAACATGGAAGCAGGGCCACTCACATGGCTCGAAACCCTAGAAGCGGGTTCTACCAACACGTGGAGCCAACTAAAAGCAGTGTTCACGAACAACTTCGCAGGGGCAATGCAATGTCGTGGCAACAGGATCGACTTGTCGTAGATAAAACAGCAGCAAGGCAAGACCCTGCATAGTCACCTACGCTGTTTCTTCGATAAGAAAGCCACTGTCATGGACATCATGGAACAGGACACCATAGAGTGCTTCCAGAATGGTCTCTATGACCGCTGGATGTTCCAAGATTTTGGGAGGAGGTGCCCGGGATATATCAAATCCCTCAAGACTATGATCCAAGCTTGGGCGGATGAAGAAGATAGAGAGATCAAGCAGTTCGAGTCTAACCGTAGCCGAGGCCAGAACAACAACAACCAGAGCTATGGCCAAAGTAACGGCTAGAATCGCAACGATCGCCCTAACGACAACGAAGGCAATTACTCGGGTGGTCAAAACCGCAAGAGAAAGCTAGACAATACTATCAAGGCACTGTCCTAGTCCTGCAAGAAGAATGGCAGAAATCAAGAGAGGAATTCGTTCAAGGAACTCCTGAAAAAGCAGTGCCCATGGTACCCACACTCCAAGCACTCTGCGATGGATAACTACAGTCTTTGTAGAATCATGAAAGATTTGTCAAAACCTTGTGGAGCTAAATACAAGGGAAAGGCCAAAGAATACGAAGACGAGGACAGCAACGGGAAATTCCAGAACCCATCAAACACCGTCAACGTCATATTCGGCGGCACTCCGGGTACTGCTACCAAGCGGTCCCAGAAACTAGGCCTCCGGGGAATCTTATCTATTCAACCAGCAACATCTACGTTCCTTAAGTGGTTCGAGGTGCCAATCACCTTTTGAAGAAAAGATTAGTGGACTAGTTTCTCCGATCCAGGATGCTACCCTCTCATCCTGGATCCAGTAGTTGCAGGCTCTCGACTCACAAAAGTACTCACCGACGGCGATAGCGGCCTCAATGTGCTCTTCGCCAAAACTCTGAGGAAGATTGGCCTCGACGTTACAGATATGCTCACCCTAATGAACTCTCCATTCTATGGGATCGTCCCGGGTAACACGGTTGTACCCCTTGGTCAGGTGGTTTTGCTAGTTACTTTCGGGACCAAGGATCATTACCAGACCAAGTACATCCGGTTTGAGGTGGCCGACTTCGAAACTTTGTATCACACCATCCTCGGAAGACCAGCAGTGGCCAAGTTCATGGCCATCCCACATTACGTGTACCTAGTACTCAAGATGCCGGGACCCAAGGGAGTACTCTCCCTGCGCGGAGACTTGAAGAGATCATACGATTGGGACACAGAAGCTGTGGAGCTGGCAGCGACTACTAAGGTGCCAAACTCCATGATGCAAGTCTTCGCCGCCTCCAAGAAACTATCCCCAATGGAATTCAAGATCCCAGAGAAGAAGTCAGGGCAACCAAGGTCAAGTTGGTAGGAGAAGTTGATATCAAAGCTATCGACCTTGAGATCAGTGACAGCTCCAAGACAACCTTGATTGGCTCAGGGCTGGATCCCAAATAGGAAGACGCGCTCGTCAGCTTGCTCTGGGCTAACCAAGACATCTTCGTATGGAAGCCATCTGATATGTTGAGAGTGTCTAGGGAGTTGATCAAGCACTCGCTAAACATAGATCCCAAAGCTACGCCCAAGCGACAATGACTACGCCAATTCGCCCAAGACAGGAGAGAAGCCATAAAAAAAGAGTTAGCCAAACTACTCACGGTTGGCTTTATCAAAGAAGTCTATCATCCAGAGTGGCTGGCCAATCTTATCTTGGTGCTAAAGAAGAACAATAACGAGTGGAGGATGTGTGTAGACTACATGGACCTCAACAAACACTGTCCAAAGGACCCCTTTGGGCTCCCTAGGATTAATCAAGTCACCGACTCAACAGCTGGGTGCGCTCTACTTTGCTTTCTTGATTGCTACTCGGGGTATGTCAAGGTAGCTCTCAAGGAAGAAGACCAAATTAAGACCGCATTCATCATCCCAAACGGAGCCTTATGTTACACCACAATGTCCTTTGGGTTGAAGAACGCAGGCGCCACATATCAACGAGCCATCCAAGAGTGCTTCAAGAAGGAACTACACCACAACGTGGAGGCATATGTGGATGACATGGTTGTAAAGACCAGAAATCCCGACGACTTGATTGTGGATCTCGAGGAAACCTTTGCAAGCCTACGAGCATACCGGCAGAAACTGAACCCAACAAAGTGTGTGTTCGGTGTACCCTCTGGAAAACTACTCGGGTCATCATCAGTCATCGAGGAACTGAGGCTAATCCTGAGAAGATCGCTTCCATCACCAACTTACACGCCCTATTGTGCATCAAGGATGTCCAAAAGCTGACTAGATGCATGGCAGGCCTCAACAGATCCATCTCAAGACTTGGAGAAAGGTGAGTAGCCTTCTTCAAACTACTCAAGCGGCAAGAAAAGTTCTAATGGACCGAGGAGGTGGAACAAGCCCTTCAACAGCTGAACGACTTCTTATCAAAGCCACCGATCCTCACGGCGTCTACTCCAATGAAGACTTGCTGCTATACATCGCTGCGACTACTAATGTTGTTAGCACGGCGATCGTGGTCGAAAGACCAGAACCAGGCCATGTATATAAAGTATAGAGGCCCATCTACTTTGTCAGCGAGGTGTTGTTAGACTCCAAAACTAGGTACCCGCCAGTACAGAAGTTGCCATATGCAATACTACTCACCTCGCGGAAGCTGCGACACTACTTCCAGGAACACAACATCTCTGTCATCACAGACTTTCCCTTGGGAGACATCCTCCACAACAGAGATGCAACGGGAAGGATCTCCATGTGGGCTGTAGAACTCGGAGCCTTGTCCCTGGAATTCAAGCCAAGGACTGCCATCAAGTCGCAAGCACTGGTCGATTTCATGGCAGAGTGGTGGGAAAATCAAGTACCCACACTGGCAGAATGACCAGAGCATTAGGTCATGTACTTCGATGGATCACTCAAGCTCGAGGGTGCCAGTGCAGGAGTACTCTTAATCTCTCCCAAAGGCAAACAACTCAAATATGTGTTGCAAATCTTCTAGGAGGTCTCCAACAACGAAGCAGAATACGAAGCACTATTGCACGGGCTCCGCCTAGCATTCGCTCATGGGATCCAACGGTTGTTGGTCTACGGTGACTCACTAGTAGTCATCAACCAAGTCAAGGATGAGTGGGATCACCACAAAGATAACATGGATGCGTACTGCCTTGAAGTACACAAACTAGAGAAAAAGTTCTTTGGTCTGGAGTTTCATCATGTGGCTCGTGATAATAATGTAGCCGCAGACGTCTTGTCCAAGCTCGGATCTACTCGTGGTCAAGTTCCAACTAGGGTCTCTATCCATGAGCTACACAAGCCATCCATAGTGGAGCCGACTGTTGGAGGTATGCCCTAGAGGCAATCATAGAGATGATGATATTCAATTTGTATCCATGATTTGTATATTGTGTTCATTGAATATCCATTAAAGGCTACTTGAATTGATTTGCAATTATGTGAATTGTATGTGAAACTCTTTACTTGTATGGTTATTCTAAAGTTGTCCCTAGTCGGAGTTCATGTGAGGACACACATGAATATTAGACTAGCACATGTATTAGTTGATGACTATGTTTCACAAGTCATGGACATGGAGATGTTGAACTAATAATGTGGACACATGTGGAGACATGTGTTAGGACTGACCCAACACGAGAAGTAGTTCTCTCTTTAAACAACATATACGCTTTGTCCTTAGACCTGAGATTGTCGCATGTATTCTAGCTGTGGATCGACCTACTTAGGGGCTATCAAACGCTACGCCGTAACAGGGTAGTTATAAAGGTAGCTTTCGGGTTTGTCAAGAAGCATGCTATGAGACATGGTCAATCAAGATGGGATTTGCCCCTCTCTGATTGAGAGTGATATCTCTGGGCCCCTCGAGTGATCGGATCCGAAAATGCATGGCCATGCTACGTACGGTTAAGAGTTAACCTACAAAGGGATTCCGAATCACAGGATCGAGAAAGAGCGGTCGGCTTGAAGCTAGACCAAATATCGTGAGGCAAAGGGAATAGCATGTATATTATGTTGTGATGGTTCATCTGATATGATCTTCGTGTGCGTATAGGAGTTGGCACGTCTTGCTAGAGGCCGCTACCGACTATTGGGCCGAGTAGGAGTACTCGGGCCATGTCTATACGTATCCGAACCCATAGGGTCACACACTTAAGGGGCTGGAAGCCCAATTCGGATCTGATCCGAGTTGGATTAGGTTTAGGAGTACTAATGGGCCTCGGATCCAGAGGCCCATCAGGAACCTCTATAAATAGAGGGGTAGGGGCGCCCTAGGGTTCACACCTTTTGGCGAAACACACCTGCCGCGCCTCCCACGCCCTCGCCTGTTGCAACTCGCGGATCTAGCAATCCGGCTTGCGACGCTTCCTCCCTGCACGTGTGGATACCTTGGAGGTGTTGCGCCTGCAGCACTTGGACGAGCCATCGACGAGCCGCCGACGAGCCACGACGAGCCGACGACGAGCCGCGGCACCGGAGGCGATCTTGCTGCACGTGGACGAGCTGCTAAGGAGCTGCTGGACGTGATCGACTATGTACGACTACGTGATCGTCTTCACTGCACCGACGCATATCTACATCTTCCGCACCAGTAGTGCGTCGAGTGGTAATCGCGTGATCCTTATACGGTAGTTGTTCCTGGTTATACGCGGTAGAAATTTTGATTAGCGCTAGTGTAGCCTACCCCGTATCCCTACAGTGGTATCAAGAGCCGTAGCTGCTTAGTTTTGGATTCGGGATGTGTGCATATGGAGATATGCGAGTTCTCTGTTTGATCTATGTCCTGATTTCGTGCCCTTGCTGCAATGGTAGTGTAACGACATACTCCTACCGGTCGGTTTCCGCCATCGGAGTTAAGTGATACACGTAAATCCAGTTGCAGTGAGCGAAGATCAATATGATTGGTCGAATCGAGATCCAGGGTCATACGCCAGGCGCATTAGATGTGCAATAGTAGATGGGATCTACTGCCGGGGTCGGGATTTTGCCGTATGCGTATGCTTCGGTAAATCAGCCGTAACTTTTCGGTACGATCTCGGATCGGGGCGATTTTTATATGAAAATTGATCTACAGAAAAAGTTACACATGAAATTCAACCGCTTTGCTGTTTTCGGCAAAATTAGATTTCCCAAATTCGGCTTGGAAGATGGAGTTTCGGGCCTCCCAAGTTTGGAACGTTAGGACGCCTAACTCTGTTTTGCAGGATGTATGTATGTATCTTGTGATCAGTATGGCCCCCTTGTGTATGTGATGCATGTGTGTAACTCATTCGTGACCTGCATGTCGCGCGTACGGCAACACGGCAGGAGCCATATGTGTTGTCACTTTATTGTATTTAATGGTCTGCGTACCAATCTGTGATGATCCAAGCAACTATGTAATCTTCATTACTAGATTCTTTACTAGCTATTAGGCGTAATAGCATGCTCTAGTTCTTGGAGGACTCATCACCAGGAGGATGGCGCACATGGAACATGGAGATGGAGATCACCATGGTGAACAGGTTCTATGGAGATGGAGATCACCATATGAAAACGGGCCATACTGTGTCACAAGCTGTGTGAATGCCATTCTGTTTATGTTTTACTTTTTGCATGCTGTGATGTTAGAAGTAGAACGATCCCTCACAAAGTTTAAGTTAGTATGCCCTCCCAACTAAAACTTGCACCATCCCATGTCTTGTACAATTAGTGGTGGGTCTATGAAATTAGGGTGCCACTAGTTTTCCTTGACTAGACGGGTTTGTGTCGGACACTTACACGCATAAGGGTTGGTTTGCTTAACAAGGTTATCTTAACGGTTAAGGACCTTGGGGCATAAAGGTTGGGCGCCGAGACATGGAGATGTCACCCAACAACAGGAGTCATATGTGATATGATTAGCAAAAGTTGCTTACCGATCTACCTTGTTTGCTAGCGGTGATGCTAAAGCTCACTAGTGGACTTGTTAGTTGTGGATCCTGAATCACTAAGTTTCAATAGAGGGATATTGATTTTAGTGGGAGTAGATTCTGTTAAAATAGTTTAATATGATTTACTCTATCATGGATACGTTTGTCTTAGTGTATTTTGCATTACTTTGTTGTAGATTAAATGGCACCTAGCAGCACTACACTGTTTGCTTTGCGTTCGGTCCTTGAGAAGGACAAGTTGAATGGAACAAATTACTCGGATTGGATCCGCAACCTGAGAATTGTTCTCAGGGCTGAGAAAAAGGAAGATGTTCTAGACAACCCACTACCAGAAGAACCTGCTGATGATGCACCCGCTGCTGCTAAGAATGCTTACAAGAAAGCATGTGATGCTAACCTCGAAGTAAGCTGCCTTATGCTTGCTTGCATGGAACCCGAGCTGCAGATGCAGTTCGAAACAAACCATGAGGCGCACGATATGATCGTGGCGCTTAGAGACATGTTCCAAACACAGGCCAGGACTGAAAGGTTCAATGTGTCTAAGGCCTTTGTTGAGAGCAAGCTAGCAGAAGGCGCAGCAGTAGGACCACACGTAATCAAGATGGTTGGTTACACTCAACGGTTGGAGAAGCTAGGCTTCCCACTGGGCCAAGAGTTGGCCACTGATTTCATTCTTTCCTCTCTTCCGCCTAGCTATGGGAACTTCATCTCGAACTACCATATGCATGGGACGAAGAAGGGATTGAATGAGCTGTGTGGTATGCTTAAGACAGCAGAGGCTGACATCAAGAAAAGCGCTAGTACCAGCCATGTGATGGCGATACAGAACAAGCCCAGCTTTAAGAAGAAGGGCAATTCTTGGAAGAAGAAGGGCAAGGCTGGAACGTCCAAGCCAAACCCACCGCCCAAGGTTAAAGCTGGACCTGGACCTGCTCCAGACAAAGAGTGCTTTTACTGTCATGAACTTGGTCACTGGAAGAGAAACTGCAAGCAGTACCTAGCTTCCTTGAAGAATGGCAGAAGTAAGAGTACTTCTACCTCAGGTACGCTTGTTGTTAATGTTATAGACAACATATTTCTCGCTGATACAATTATTAATTCTTGGGTATTTGATACCGGATCGGTTGCTCATATTTGCAATTCGATGCAGGGAATGATAAGAAGTAGAAGCGTGGAAAGAGAAGAAGTTGATTTCCGCGTGGGCAATAATGCAAGAGTTGCTGCTTTGACCGTCGGGACGATGCAACTCCACCTCCCGTCAGGATTTATTATGGAGTTGAATAATTGTTATTTTGTTCCTAGTTTAAGTCGAAACATTTTGTCTCCTTCATGTTTGATGAAGGATGGTTATTCATTTGCGAGTGAAAACAATGGTTGTGTGATCTCTAAGAATAATATGTTTATGGCTTTTGCACCCATTGTGAATGGATTATTTGTTTTAAATCTTGATGGTTCACCTGTCTGTAATGTAAGTGCTAAAAGGCCTCGGCCTAATGATTGAGTCCTACCTACTTGTGGCATTGTCGTTTGGGTCATATAAGTGAAAAGCGCATGAAGAAGCTCCATTCTGATGGACTTCTAACTTCGTTTGATTTCCAATCATACGAGACATGTGAGGCTTGCTTGCTAGTCAAGATGACCAAGACGCCTTTCACAGGATTTCCTGAGAGAGCAGTAGACTCGCTGCAACTCGTACATAGTGATGTATGCGGACTAATGAGCACGACGGCTAGAGGAGGATTCCAATACTTCATAACTTCACTGATGATTTTAGTAGATATGGCTATGTCTACTTGATGAGGCACAAGTCTGAAACCTTTGAAAAGTTCAAGGAATTTCAGAATGAAGTTGAAAATCAGCGTGGCAAGAAAATTAAGGCCTTACGATCTGATCGTGGAGGCGAGTATTGAGCCACGAGTTTAGCAATCATCTAAGAGTTGCGGAATTGTTCCACAACTTACGCCGCCTGGAACACCTCAGAGAAACGGTGTGTCCGAGCGACGTAATCGAACT
This sequence comes from Setaria italica, assembly GCF_000263155.2. Taxonomy (NCBI): domain Eukaryota; kingdom Viridiplantae; phylum Streptophyta; class Magnoliopsida; order Poales; family Poaceae; genus Setaria; species Setaria italica. The sequence continues at coordinate 19,990,411 of NC_028450.1, read as the reverse complement.
TTGTTAGACATGGTTCGATCAATGATGAGCCAGTCGGACCTACCGTTGTCATTTTGGGGATACGCTCTAGAAACAGCAGCTTTCACACTTAATAGGGTACCATCTAAATCCGTAGTTAAGACACCATATGAGATATGGACTGGAAAGGTTCCCAGTTTGTCTTTTCTAAAGATTTGGAGATGTGAAGTGTTTGTCAAGTGACTTCAGTCGGACAAGATCACACCCAAGTCGGATAAGTGCATTTTCGTGAGATATCCAAAGGAAACTTTGGGATATTATTTCTACAACCGATCAGAAGGCAAAGTGTTTGTCGCTCGGAACGGGGTTTTCCTAGAGAAAGAGTTTCTCAAAGGAGAAAAGAGTGGAAAGACAGTGCATCTTGAAGAAGTTCAAGATGAGCCAATCGGGCAAGAATCAATGAGTGATGCTAACGTAGCAGAACAAGTTGAGATACCCATGGCAAGAGAAGCACCGCCACAACCACGAAGGTCAGCAAGGCTCCGCGAAATGCGAGAAATATTATTGTTGGACAATGATGAGCCTGCGACATATGCAGAAGCAATGATGGACCCAGACTCCGGAAAATGGCAGAGTGCCATGCAATCCGAAATAGAGTCCATGGGAGACAATCATGTTTGGAACTTGGTTGACCCTCCTGATGGTGTTAAAGCCATAGAGTGCAAGTGGATCTATAAGAAGAAAAAGGACATGGATGGAAATGTTCACATCTATAAAGCACGACTTGTCGCAAAAGGTTTTCGAAAAGTTCAAGGAGTTGACTACGACAAGACCTTCTCACCCGTAGTGATGCTTAAGTCCATTCGGATTATTCTAGCTATAGCTGCATATTTCGATTATGAGATATGGCAGATGGATGTCAAGACAGCTTTCCTGAATGGAAACCTAGCTGAGGACGTGTATATGATACAGCCCGAGGGTTTTGTCGATCCGAAAAATGCTGGAAAGGTATGCAAGCTTCAGAGATCCATTTATGGATTGAAGCAAGCATCTAGGAGTTGGAACATTCGTTTTGATGAAGTGGTCAAAGGGTTCGACTTCACCAAGAACGAAGAAGAGTCTTGTCACCCCAGGCGATGGTGAGTTGAGCATGCACTGAT
>NC_028450.1:19969135-19987947 GCF_000263155.2 Setaria italica | reverse complement strand
TTTAAACAACATATACGCTTTGTCCTTAGACCTGAGATTGTCGCATGTATTCTAGATGTGGATCGACCTACTTAGGGGCTATCAAATGCTACGCCGTAACAGGGTAGTTATAAAGGTAGAGATTGTCGCATGTATTCTAGATGTGGATCGACCTACTTAGGGGCTATCAAATGCTACGCCGTAACAGGGTAGTTATAAAGGTAGTTTTCGGGTTTGTCAAGAAGCATGCTATGAGACATGGTCAATCAAAATGGGAATTGCCCCTCTCTGATTGAGAGTGATATCTCGGGGCCCCTCGAGTGATCGGATCCGAAAATGCATGGCCATGCTACGTACGGTTTAAGAGTTAACCTACAAAGGGATTCCGAATCACAGGATCGAGAAAGAGCGGTCGGCTTGAAGCTAGACCAAATATCGTGAGGCAAAGGGAATAGCATGTATATTATGTTGTGATGGTTCGTCTGATATGATCTTCGTGTGCGTATAGGAGTTGGCACGTCTTGCTAGAGGCCGCTACCGACTATTGGGCCGAGTAGGAGTACTCGGGCCATGTCTATACGTATCCGAACCCATAGGGTCACACATTTAAGGGGCTGGAAGCCCAATTCGGATCTGATCCGAGTTGGATTAGGTTTAGGAGTACTAATGGGCCTCGGATCCAGAGGCCCATCAGGAACCTCTATAAATAGAGGGGTGGGGGCGCCCTAGGGTTTACACCTTTTTGGCGAAACACACCTGCCGCGCCTCCCACGCCCTCGCCTGTTGCAACTCGCGGATCTAGCAGTCCGGCTTGCGACGCTTCCTTCCTGCACGTGTGGATACCTTGGAGGTGTTGCGCCTGCAGCACTTGGACGAGCCATCGACGAGCCGCCGATGAGCCACGACGAGCCGACGACGAGCCGCGGTACCGGAGGCGATCTTGCTGCACGTGGACGAGCTGCTGAGGAGCTGCTGGACGTGATCGACTACGTACGACTACGTTGATCGACTACGTACGACTACGTGATCGTCTTCACTGCATCGACGCATATCTACATCTTCCGCACCAGTAGTGCGTCGAGTGGTAATCCCGTGATCCTTATACGGCAGTTCTTCCTGGTTATACGCGGTAGAAAATTTTGAATTGCGCTAGTGTAGCCTACCTCGTATCCCAACACCGACACCATCTAAAACCATCAATCGAGGCAACAATGTGTTAGACTGGGAGGTTATGATGGTCGACGTAGACTAGCGAGTACCTTTCATCGACTACATGAAGGAGCACAAGCTGCCTCCCAACAAGATAGAAGCTGAGCAAGTCTCTCGGAGCAGCAAGAACTATGTTCTAGTCGGGCACAAGCTCTACAGATGAGGTGCATCATCAAGAGTACTCAGCGAATCATATTTAGAGACAACCATAGGATAACAAGGAATGTTATAACAATCAAGGGGTGGCTATCCAACCATGTCTTTGTTGGGATACGAGGTAGGCTACGCTAGTGCAAATCAAAATTTCTACCGCGTATAACCAGGAAGAACTGCCGTATAAGGATCACGGGATTACCACTCGACGCACTACTGGTGCGGAAGATGTAGATATGCGTCGGTGCAGTGAAGACGATCACGTATTCATACGTAGTCGATCAACGTAGTTGTACGTAGTCGATCACGTCCAGCAGCTCCTCAGCAGCTCGTCCACGTGCACAGCAAGATCGCCTCCGGTGCCGCGGCTCGTCGTCGGCTCGTCGTGGCTCGTCGGCGGCTCGTCGATGGCTCGTCCAAGTGCTGCAGGCGCAACACCTCCAAGGTATCCACACGTGCAGGGAGGAAGCGTCGCAAGCCGGACTGCTAGATCCGCGAGTTGCAACAGGCGAGGGCGTGGGAGGCGCGGCAAGTGTGTTCAGCCAAAAGGTGTAAACCCTAGGGCGCCCCCACCCCTCTATTTATAGAGGTTCCTGATGGGCCTCTGGATCCGAGGCCCATTAGCACTCCTAAACCTAATCCAACTCGGATCAAATCCGAATTGGGCTTCCAGCCCCTTAAGTGTGCGACCCTATGGGTTCGGATACGTATAGACATGGCCCGAGTACTCCTACTCGGCCCAATAGTCGGTAGCGGCCTCTAGCAAGACGTGCCAACTCCTATACGCATACGAAGATCATATCAGACGAACCATCACAACATAATATACATGCTATTCCCTTTGCCACACGATATTTGGTCTAGCTTCAAGCCGACCGCTCTTTCTCGATCCTGTGATTCGGAATCCCTTTGTAGGTTAACTCTTAACCGTACGTAGCATGGCCATGCACTTTCGGATCCGATCACTAGAGGGGCCCAGAGATATCACTCTCAATCAGAGAGGGGCAAATCCCATCTTGATTGACCATGTCTCATAGCATGCTTCTTGACAAACCCGAAAGCTACCTTTATAACTACCCTGTTACGGTGTAGCGTTTGATAGCCCCTAAGTAGGTCAATCCACATCTAGAATACATGCGACAATCTCAGGTCTAAGGACAAAGCGTATATGTTGTTTAAAGAGAGAACTACTTCTCGTGTTGGGTCAGTCCTAACACATGTCTCCACATGTGTCCACATTATTAGTTCAACATCTCCATGTCCATGACTTGTGAAACATAGTCATCAACTAATACATGTGCTAGTCTAATATTCATGTGTGTCCTCACATGAACTCCGACTAGGGACAACTTTAGAATAACCATACAAGTAAAGAGTTTCACATACAATTCACATAATTGCAAATCAATTCAAGTAGCCTTTAATGGATATTCAATGAACACAATATACAAATCATGGATACAAATGGAATATCATCATCTCTATGATTGCCTCTAGGGCATACCTCCAACAGTCTCCCACTTGCACTAGAGTCAATCTAGAAGGTACCTAATACCCATAGCTCTTACATGCGCATCATGCTTAGCCTGCGGGAGTGGTTTTGTCAACGGATCAGAAATGTTCAGATCCGTGTGTATTTTGCATATCTTGATCTCACCCCGGTTAACGAAGTCTCGAATGATATGAAATCGCCGCATTACGTGTTTGTTCTTCTGGTGGTTCCTTGGCTCCTTTGCTTGCGCAATTGCCCCATTGTTATCACAGTAGAGATTCAATGGGCTGGACGCATTCGGGAACACACCAAGCTCAATGAGGAAATTCCTTATCCAAACACCTTCCTTCGCGGCTTCCGAAGCCGCGATGTACTCGGCTTCTGTCGTAGAATCGGCCACCGTCTCCTGCTTGGAACTCTTCCAACTAACAGCACCACCATTTAGCGTGAACACAAATCCTGATTGTGACTTTGAATCATCTCTGTCGGTTTGGAAACTAGCATCGGTGTAACCTGTTACAACGAGCTCCTCCTGACCTCCATAGACGAGTAACATATCTTTAGTCCTTCTCAAGTACTTAAGAATGTTTTTCACCGCTGTCCAGTGACTCTCACCTGGATCAGATTGGTGTCTACTTGTCATACTTAGCGCATATGAAACATCTGGGCGAGTACTTATCATTTCATACATGATAGATCCAATAGCCGAGGCATATGGCACTCTACTCATGCGATCCCGCTCATCAGCAGTCGAAGGACGCTGAGTCTTGCTGAGATGTATGCCATGTGACATAGGCAAGAACCCTTTCTTTGCCTCTTCCATGCTGAACCGCTTCAACACTTTGTCAATGTAAGTATCTTGGCTTAAACCTATAAGCCTTCTCGATCTATCTCTATAGATCTTAATACCCAGAATATATGCCGCTTCCCCTAAGTCCTTCATCGAAAAACTATTTTTCAGTGAAGTTTTTACGGACTCAAGCATAGGAATGTTATTTCCAATCAGTAATATGTCATCCACATATAAGATTAGAAATACTACAGAGCTCCCACTAACCTTCTTGTAAACACAAGACTCTTCTTCGTTCTTGGTGAAGTCAAACCCTTTGACCACTTCATCAAAACGAATGTTCCAACTCCTAGATGCTTGCTTCAATCCATAAATGGATCTCTGAAGCTTGCATACCTTTCCAGCATTTTTCGGATCGACAAAACCCTCGGGCTGTATCATATACACGTCCTCAGCTAGGTTTCCATTCAGGAAAGCTATCTTGACATCCATCTGCCATATCTCATAATCGAAATATGCAGCTATAGCTAGAATAATCCGAATGGACTTAAGCATCACTACGGGCGAGAAGGTCTCGTCGTAGTCAACTCCTTGAACTTGTCGAAAACCTTTTGCGACAAGTCGTGCTTTGTAGATGTGAACATTTCCATCCATGTCCTTTTTCTTCTTATAGATCCACTTGCACTCTATGGCTTTAACACCATCAGGCGGGTCAACCAAGTTCCAAACTTGATTGTCTCCCATGGACTCTATTTCGGATTGCATGGCACTCTGCCATTTTTCGGAGTCTGGGTCCATCATTGCTTCTGCATATGTCGCAGGCTCATCATTGTCCAACAATAATATTTCCCGCATTTCGCGGAGCCTTGCCGACCTTCGTGGTTGTGGCGGTGCTTCTCTTGCCATGGGTATCTCAACTTGTTCTGCTACGTTAGCATCACTCATTGATTCTTGCCCGATTGGCTCATCTTGAACTTCTTCAAGATGCACTGTCTTTCCACTCTTTTCTCCTTTGAGAAACTCTTTCTCTAGGAAAACCCCGTTCCGAGCGACAAACACTTTGCCTTCTGATCGGTTGTAGAAATAATATCCCAAAGTTTCCTTTGGATATCCCACGAAAATGCACTTATCCGACTTGGGTGTGATCTTGTCTGACTGAAGTCGCTTGACAAACACTTCACATCCCCAAATCTTTAGAAAAGACAAACTAGGAACCTTTCCAGTCCACATCTCATATGGTGTCTTAACTACGGATTTAGATGGTACCCTATTAAGTGTGAAAGCTGCTGTTTCTAGAGCGTATCCCCAAAATGACAACGGTAGGTCCGACTGGCTCATCATTGATCGAACCATGTCTAACAAAGTTCGATTACGTCGCTCGGACACACCATTTCTCTGAGGCGTTCCAGGCGGCGTAAGTTGTGGAACAATTCCGCAACTCTTTAGATGATTGCTAAACTCGTGGCTCAAATACTCGCCTCCACGATCAGATCGTAAGGCCTTAATTTTCTTGCCACGCTGATTTTCAACTTCATTCTGAAATTCCTTGAACTTTTCAAAGGTTTCAGACTTGTGCCTCATCAAGTAGACATAGCCGTATCTACTAAAATCATCAGTGAAAGTTATGAAGTATTGGAATCCTCCTCTAGCCGTCGTGCTCATTGGTCCGCATACATCACTATGTACGAGTTCCAACAAGTCTACTGCTCTCTCAGGAAATCCTGTGAAAGGCGTCTTGGTCATCTTGCCTAGCAAGCAAGCCTCGCATGTCTCGTATGATTCAAAATCAAACGAAGTTAGAAGTCCATCAGAATGGAGCTTCTTCATGCGCTTATCACTTATATGACCCAAACGACAATGCCACAAGTAGGTAGGACTCAAATCATTAGGCCGAGGCCTTTTAGCACTTACATTAAAGACAGGTGAACCATCAAGATTTAAAACAAACAATCCATTCACAATGGGTGCAAAAGCCATAAACATATTACTCTTAGAGATCACACAACCATTGTTTTCACTCGCAAATGAATAACCATCCTTCATCAAACATGAAGGAGATAAAATGTTTCGACTTAAACTAGGAACAAAATAACAATTATTCAACTTCATAATAAATCCTGACGGGAGGTGGAGTTGCATCGTCCCGACGGTCAAAGCAGCAACTCTTGCATTATTGCCCACGCGGAAATCAACTTCTCCTCTTTCCACGCTTCTACTTCTTATCATTCCCTGCATCGAATTGCAAATATGAGCAACCGATCCGGTATCAAATACCCAAGAATTAATAACTGTATCAGCAAGAAATATGTTGTCTATAACATAAACAACAAGCGTACCTGAGGTAGAAGTACTCTTACTTCCGCCGTTCTTCAAGGAAGCTAGGTACTGCTTGCAGTTTCTCTTCCAGTGACCAAGTTCATGACAGTAAAAGCACTCTTTATCTGGAGCAGGTCCAGGTCCAGCTTTAACCTTGGGCGGTGGGTTTGGCTTGGACGTTCCAGCCTTGCCCTTCTTCTTCCAAGAATTGCCCTTCTTCTTAAAGCTGGGCTTGTTCTGTATCGCCATCACATGGCTGGTACTAGCGCTTTTCTTTATGTCAGCCTCTGCTGTCTTGAGCATACCACACAGCTCATTCAGACCCTTCTCCGTCCCATGCATATGGTAGTTCGAGATGAAGTTCCCATAGCTAGCCGGAAGAGATGAAAGAATGAAATCAGTGGCCAACTCTTGGCCCAATGGGAAGCCTAGCTTCTCCAACCGTTGAGTGTAACCAACCATCTTGATTACGTGTGGTCCTACTGCTGCGCCTTCTGCTAGCTTGCTCTCAACAAAGGCCTTAGACACATTGAACCTTTCAGTCCTGGCCTGTGTTTGGAACATGTCTCTAAGCGCCACGATCATATCGTGCGCCTCATGGTTTGTTTCGAACTGCATCTGCAGCTCGGGTTCCATGCAAGCAAGCATAAGGCAGCTTACTTCGAGGTTAGCATCACATGCTTTCTTGTAAGCATTCTTAGCAGCAGCGGGTGCATCCTCAGCAGGTTCTTCTGGTAGTGGGTTGTCTAGAACATCTTCCTTTTTCTCAGCCCTGAGAACAATTCTCAGGTTGCGGATCCAATCCGAGTAGTTTGTTCCATTCAACTTGTCCTTCTCAAGGACCGAACGCAAAGCAAACGATGTGGTGGTGTTGCTAGGTGCCATTTAATCTACAACAAAAGTAATGCAAAATACACTAAGACAAACGTATCCATGATAGAGCAAATTACATTAAACTATTTTAACAGAATCTACTCCCACTAAAATCAATATCCCTCTATTGAAACTTAGTGATTCAGGATCCACAACTAACAAGTCTACTAGTGAGCTTTAGCATCACCGCTAGCAAACGAGGTAGATCGGTAAGCAACTTTTGCTAATCATATCACATATGACTCCTGTTGTTGGGTGACATCTCCATGTCTCGGCGCCCAACCTTTATGCCCCAAGGTCCTTAACCGTTAAGATGACCTTGTTAAGCAAACCAACCCTTATGCGTGTAAGTGTCCGACACAAACCCGTCTAGTTAAGGAAAACTAGTGGCACCCTAATTTCATAGACCCACCACTAATTGTACAAGACATGGGACGGTGCAAGTTTTAGTTGGGAGGGCATACTAACTTAAACTTTGTGAGGGATCGTTCTACTTCTAACATCACAGCATGCAGAAAGTAAAACATAAATCAGAATAGCATTCACACAGTTGTGACACAGTATGGCCCGTTTTCATATGGTGATCTCCATCTCCATAGAAGCTGTTCACCATGGTGATCTCCATCTCCATGTTCCATGTGCGCCATCCTCCTGGTGATGAGTCCTCCAAGAACTAGAACATGCTATTACGCCTAATAGCTAGTAAAGAATCTAGTAATGAAGATTTCATAGTTGCTTGGATCATCACAGATTGGTACGCAGACCATTAAATACAATAAAGTGACAACACATATGGCTCCTGCCGTGTTGCCGTACGCGCGACACGCAGGTCACGAATGAGTTACACACATGCATCACATACACAAGGGGCCATACTGATCACAAGATACATACATCCTGCAAAAGAGAGTTAGGCGTCCTAACGTTCCAAACTTCGGAGGCCCGAAACTCCATCTTCCAAGCCGAATTTGGGAAATCTAATTTCGCCGAAAACGGCCAAGCCGTTGAATTTCATGTGTAACTTTTTCTGTAGATCAATTTTCGTATAGAAATCACCCCGATCCGAGATCGTACCGAAAAGTTACGGCTGATTTACCGAAGCATGCGCATACGGCAAAATCCCGACCCCGGCAGTAGATCACATCTACTATAGCATATCTAATGCGCCTGGCGTATGACCCTGGATCTCGTTTCGACCAATCATATTGATCTTCCCTCACTGCAACTGGATTTACGTGTATCACTTAACTCCGATGGCGGAAACCGACCGGTAGGAGTATGTCGTTACACTACCATTGCAGCAAGGGCACGAAATCAGGACGTAGATCAAACAGAGAACTCGCATATCTCCATATGCACACATCCCGAATCCAAAACTAAGCAGCTAAGGCTCTGATACCACTGTTGGGAAACGAGGTAGGCTACGCTAGCGCAAATCAAAATTTCTACCGCGTATAACCAGGAAGAACTGCCGTATAAGGATCACGGGATTACCACTCGACGCACTACTGGTGCGGAAGATGTAGATATGCGTCGGTGCAGTGAAGACGATCACGTAGTCGTACGAAGACGATCACGTAGTCGTACGTAGTCGATCACGTCCAGCAGCTCCTCAGCAGCTCGTCCACGTGCACAGCAAGATCGCCTCCGGTGCCGCGGCTCGTCGTCGGCTCGTCGTGGCTCGTCGGCGGCTCGTCGATGGCTCGTCCAAGTGCTGCAGGCGCAACACCTCCAAGGTATCCACACGTGTAGGGAGGAAGCATCGCAAGCCGGACTGCTAGATCCGCGAGTTGCAACAGGCGAGGGCGTGGGAGGCGCGGCAAGTGTGTTCAGCCAAAAGGTGTAAACCCTAGGGCGCCCCCACCCCTCTATTTATAGAGGTTCCTGATGGGCCTCTGGATCCGAGGCCCATTAGCACTCCTAAACCTAATCCAACTCGGATCAAATCCGAATTGGGCTTCCAGCCCCTTAAGTGTGCGACCCTATGGGTTCGGATACGTATAGACATGGCCCGAGTACTCCTACTCGGCCCAATAGTCGGTAGCGGCCTCTAGCAAGACGTGCCAACTCCTATACGCATACGAAGATCATATCAGACGAACCATCACAACATAATATACATGCTATTCCCTTTGCCACACGATATTTGGTCTAGCTTCAAGCCGACCGCTCTTTCTCGATCCTGTGATTCGGAATCCCTTTGTAGGTTAACTCTTAACCGTACGTAGCATGGCCATGCACTTTCGGATCTGATCACTCGAGGGGCCCAGAGATATCACTCTCAATCAGAGAGGGGCAAATCCCATCTTGATTGACCATGTCTCATAGCATGCTTCTTGACAAACCCGAAAGCTACCTTTATAACTACCCTGTTACGGTGTAGCGTTTGATAGCCCCTAAGTAGGTCAATCCACATCTAGAATACATGCGACAATCTCAGGTCTAAGGACAAAGCGTATATGTTGTTTAAAGAGAGAACTACTTCTCGTGTTGGGTCAGTCCTAACACATGTCTCCACATGTGTCCACATTATTAGTTCAACATCTCCATGTCCATGACTTGTGAAACATAGTCATCAACTAATACATGTGCTAGTCTAATATTCATGTGTGTTCTCACATGAACTCCGACTAGGGACAACTTTAGAATAACCATACAAGTAAAGAGTTTCACATACAATTCACATAATTGCAAATCAATTCAAGTAGCCTTTAATGGATATTCAATGAACACAATATACAAATCATGGATACAAATGGAATATCATCATCTCTATGATTGCCTCTAGGGCATACCTCCAACACCAGAATGATTGTAGGCAAAGCTTTCAAAGTGGGATTCTACTGGCCTACAGCTCTTGCTCACACTGAAGAACTAGTCTGTCGGTGCCAGGGTTGTCAATTCTTCACCAAGCAGCAGCACGTCCCTATCTACAAGCTGATAACCATACCACCCTCTCTACCCTTCGCATGCCGGGGGCTAGACATGATTGGCCCTTTACCTACGGCGCCCGGGGAGTACTCGTGGCGATTGACAAGTTCACCAAGTGGATCGAGGTGAAGCGATTGACCTGCGCGAAAGCAGATAGAGTACTTGACTTCCTCGACGAGATCATCCATCGCTATGGCTTTCCCAATCGCATCATCACTGACCTGGGCTCGAATTCCAACAATCACGAGTTCTGCGAATATTGCGAGAATAGCAGGATCGATGTCCGGTATGTCTCTGTCGCTCATAAGTGGGCCAACGACCAGGTTGAGTGCGCCAACGGGATGTTACTGGAAGCAACTGGAAGCATTGAGGAAAAAGGTTGCACAACATTGGCAACACCAAAGGAGGCAAGTGGCTCAAGGAGCTACCTAATGTCCTCTGGGGGCTTTGCACATAGCCGCGCAAACCTACAGGGTACTTACCCTAGTTCTTGGTCTATGGATCAGAAGCCGTCCTCCCTGCCAACATCATGTGGAAATCTCCAGTAGTCGAGCAATACAAGGAGGGTGCGGATGAAGAAACAAGGTGCCTAGACTTAGACAGCCTCAAAGAAACTCGCTGTGCAGCACTCGTCCAGTCAGCAAGATACCTTGAAGGAATTCGCCACTATCATCATTGCAACATCAAAGAGTGTTCGTTCAACATAGGCAACATGGTCCTCAAGCATATTCAAGACACCAAGAGGCTGCACAAGCTAAACTCGCCTTGGGTGGGTTCTTTCATCGTCTCCAAGGTTACTAGATCTGGATCATATAGGCTCCAAACTCTCACTGTCGAAGAAGTTGACAACTCGTGGAACATTGAACACTTGTGTTGATTCTACCCATAGTTTACATACTCATGTAAAGTGGCGATCGGCCACAGTTTTACAGTTACAATTTAATAAAGCAGAGTTATTTTTTGTCACAAAAAGGCTAGTCTTTGCCCACTTGCAATTTGTATTCACAAGTCTGCACACATATCTTTCAGGTTATCAAACTCGTTGGATAGCAGCAACTTGCACAAAGCAAGTCTACACACACAATCATGAGCTTTTCAGCTCCTTGGACAAATCTGTCCATTGATGACCTTTGCAAAAGAAGTCATCAAGCAACTTGGGAGTTATCTACATTACCTGAGTTCTTACCTAAACAAGTCTGTCTAGTTGCAACTTGTAAAAACAAGTCTGCAGTTCCAGGCCTTCGAAGCACAACACCCAAACAACTCAGAGAGGTTGTGATGTGGACTAGGGTCCCGATCTTCCGAAAGGTTCAGTTAATCGACGATTTGGGTGGAGTCACTACACAAATCAATCCGGCTTCCGAACAACATGTTTCGAACCCCGCAATCGCAGCACAACGTCTCCTCAGGTTATCGACCGGCGATGCACGGTCAACCTCACCAAGAAGGCTAATCCTTGCCTGTGAATCGAAGAACACAAGCAAGAATAAGGACGAATGCAAACCAAATTTGCGGATGAATGATTAAGCTCACGAGTTGGGGTTTTACAAACCGATGACGGTGAAACTGTTCTTGACAGATTAATCTAAGCAAAACCCAACACCTAACAAAGGTGACGGCTACTGTTATATAGGGGTTAGGGTCGTGGTCGACCCCCCGGACGCGCCCCTAATGGGCCCAATGACGATACACGGCCCAAAGGCCAAAATAAGGCGACGCAGCGCCGGAACAGATTCTGGATGCCATTTTGTTTTGACGATTTCCGTTGACTCAGGATGAATTTAGGCATGGGACTAGTGCCATTGGAAAATAGAACTTCTAAACTTTCCAACCATATATAGAACATCCAAAACGGAGCCGTATGCGGCCTGGGCGTCCAAATCACTGTGGGCTGCTCCTGGACACCGAGGGGGACTCGAAGTCGACATGGCTTGGGCCTCCAACTCGTGTTGTATGTCCTTGCTGGTCCTCCATGCCTCCCAGCCTCTCTCCACGCATCTCCTGGTCCTCTCCTTTATTCCTAATCAAAATATAATCATTGGATAGCAATCTATTCTTAAAATCATAAAATGAATTGCTTAGGAACGATCTCACCTCTAAATGCAATTGTCGTGCGCGAGCTCTAGTGATTGCACCTTGAATGTCCAGCGGAGTATCATGTGCATCCGGAGAAGTGATGTCCTCATCAGGTTGCAAAGGTAGGTTCCAAACGATGAAGTCCTGAAGAGTCTACTCACCTAAAGAGTTTGACCGCCCAGATACTAGAGTACTTGCACACCGCAAAAAGGGCTGCGTCCTAAATGTACTCAACATCGTGTATATGAAGAGGCTCACAAGAGTAGCCTGTTGGAGGTATGCCCTAGAGGCAATCATAGAGATGATGATATTCCATTTGTATCCATGATTTGTATATTGTGTTCATTGAATATCCATTAAAGGCTACTTCAATTGATTTGTAATTATGTGAATTGTATGTGAAACTCTTTACTTGTATGGTTATTCTAAAGTTGTCCCTAGTCGGAGTTCATGTGAGGACACACATGAATATTAGACTAGCACATGTATTAGTTGATGACTATGTTTCACAAGTCATGGACATGGAGATGTTGAACTAATAATGTGGACACATGTGGAGACATGTGCTGGGACTGACCCAACATGAGAAGTAGTTCTCTCTTTAACAACATATACGCTTTGTCCTTAGACCTGAGATTGTCGCATGTATTCTAGATGTGGATCGACCTACTTAGGGGCTATCAAACGCTACGCCGTAACAGGGTAGTTATAAAGGTAGCTTTCGGGTTTGTCAAGAAGCATGCTATGAGACATGGTCAATCAAGATGGGATTTGCCCCTCTCTGATTGAGAGTGATATCTCTGGGCCCCTCGAGTGATCGGATCCGAAAATGCATGGCCATGCTACGTATGGTTAAGAGTTAACCTACAAAGGGATTCCGAATCACAGGATCGAGAAAGAGCGGTCGGCTTGAAGCTAGACCAAATATCGTGAGGCAAAGGGAATAGCATGTATATTATGTTGTGATGGTTCGTCTGATATGATCTTCGTGTGCGTATAGGAGTTGGCACGTCTTGCTAGAGGCCGCTACCAACTATTGGGCCGAGTAGGAGTACTCGGGCCATGTCTATACGTATCCGAATCCATAGGGTCACACACTTAAGGGGCTAGAAGCCCAATTCGGATCTGATCCGAGTTGGATTAGGTTTAGAAGTACTAATGGGCCTCGGACCCAGAGGCCCGTCAGGAACCTCTATAAATAGAGGGGTGGGGGCGCCCTAGGGTTTACACCTTTTTTGCAAAACACACCTGCCGCGCCTCCCACGCCCTCGCCTGTTGCAACTCGCGGATCTAGCAGTCCGGCTTGCGACGCTTCCTCCCTGCACGTGTGGATACCTTGGAGGTGTTGCGCCTGCAGCACTTGGACGAGCCGCCGACGAGCCACGACGAGCCGACAACGAGCCGCGGCACCGGAGGCGATTTTGCTGCACGTGGACGAGCTGCTGAGGAGCTGCTGGACGTGACGTGATCGACTACGTACGACTACGTTGATCGACTACGTACGACTACGTGATCGTCTTCACTGCATCGACGCATATCTACATCTTTCGCACCAGTAGTGCGTCGAGTGGTAATCCCGTGATCCTTATACGGCAGTTCTTCCTGGTTATACGCGGTAGAAATTTTGATTTGCGCTAGCGTAGCCTACCTCGTATTACTACATAGCCTTGTGCGTAGACACTCACGACTACCGCACGAGCAATTATCAGGGTAGTTCATGAAATGCACTAAATCGAAAGAATTCAAACAAGTCACCAAGCAAGCAAAAATGCGACAAGACATCAAATAATTTACATTTCATTTACATAACTTGTTTATATTACAAACAATTATTTTTGCAGCTACTCAAGGTCTATTTGACCGGCTACTTTCTTGGCAATAGGAGCCATCTCCTTCAAAAACTACTGGAACTGCTCATCAGAACAATCCTTGGCGATGCCTTCTGTCACAGGAGCCAAGTCGGCTTGTGGGTAGAACGACTTCACCATGGCCAGCAACTACTTGGAGACAGACTCCACTGTCTTCTTGACGTAGCCAGTGATATTATCGGGTACTTCCCTGAGTATTACTGCTAAGGGGTATGGCTCTATGCCTTCCTCTGGGGGCTCCACCATGTTAGAAACAGGCTGGGCTCCTTCTGTTAGCTCTTTGAGAGCAAGATCTTTCGCCTCCAACTCAGCCTGTTGCGCTCAGAGTTTCGTCATCAAGTCAACAAATTCGAACCCCCCATTGACATGTAGCTTCTTCTCCTTTTCGAGCTTATGCTCTAGGGTCTCGTACTTCGTGGTCAGCTTGTCATATTCGTCAGTAACTCGGTAGTACGAGTTCTGTACAGCCACAAGGGACTGTATATGGGACGTGACATCAGCACCAGGCGGAGGAGGGTTGAAGACATCCTACAACCAAGAAGACTAGTCAGTAACAGTGACAAACACCAAAATTATTACTCGGGGGCTTCAGGCCATGGTTACTCACATGGTTTAACGAGTTAGTGGCGCAGTGCTCTCACAAGATCGTCGGGATGCTAGTGACATGCTTGAAGAAGCACTTCAGACGTGCCATCACTTCGTCTGGTGACAACTGCTCTGACATCATCCGTGATGGGTCATTGGGACCGGAGTAGTCGTACCCTGCTAGAGACACCTCCTCATGAAGCTAAAGGCCACACCGATGGTAGTCAGGCCATCCCTCTTTAGGCGGGCAATCTTTGCAATCAAATCTGGTAGCTGAAAGCCATCAGCAGTACTTGGCTCATCTAGCTAGTGATTATTCCATATTGGATGATGGCTGGTGACCTTGGGAAGACGGGGCTCATGGTTTCCAATATAAAACCACCATTGCTTCCAACCAGAATGAGAGTCTATGAGTTCATACTCGATGTACTGGCTCTTGAACTGCTCCTGAAGCTGGATCCTTACCCCTCCAACTACTTCTGTGTGGTCCATCCGGGCTGGGGTTTTGCTCTAAAGAACTTCCTAAACAACTGGAAGTGGGACTGAATGCCCAGGAATGCGTCGCAGAGATGCACAAATATCGCAATGTGCAAAATGACGTTTGGGTTGAGGTGGACTAGCTCAACATTGTAGTACCTCGAAGACCCTAGAAGAAGTCGAACGATAGGAGAGTCAGCCCACGCTCAATGAAATGCGCGAAGATGACTGTCTCATTAGGGTAGCTCTCCAAAGGCCATGGATTGCTGGCTGCTTCCCTCCAATCGGTGAACTCCTTCTCCTGGAGAAGATTAGCATCCAAACTAGTCGTGTAATGGCTCGAGGGCTGTGTGCCATGTGCCCGTTGGATGAAAAGTTTTTTCTTTGGGTTTTAAGGGGAAAAAGATGTGAAGTTACAAGATTGACCCTCAGCCTAGTTCTTCAATTCAACCTAAGGCTCAAGGGCTACTTCATATGGAGTGCGATTTTTCATCGTACTTCCATATAAGTTTCAAGATTGAAGATTGAAGATTAAGTTAAGTGAGGCTTGAGCACCTTCTAGCCGAATGGCAGTACTCGAGCACATTCGAAGACTCAATTCGATGGAGTACTCAAAAGGAGCACCATAAACTAGTAGGAGACGTCTACAGAAGTACTCGGGACTGCTGCATTTGACTAAAAAGTAATCAGGGGCTTGTCGGCCATACATCTATGGGCCCACAGGAGGCTTGGGCAGTCCTACAATATGGGACTGCACACCAAGATGTATCAGACATGGAGACTACGGTGTTGGACGGCGTGGTCTACGTGGAGGATAAGGAAACTACTCGTAGCAATTAGAGTAGGACTCTCTGGTCGAATCCGACTAGTACTCTTGTAAGCAACAAACCTGTAACCCTGCCCTCGGCAATTTAAGGTGAGGCAGAGACCCCCCTCCAAAGAATCATCAATCAATACAATCCAAGCAACACACAGGACGTAGAGTATTATGCGACATAAGCAGCCCAAACCTATCTAAATCGTGTGTTTAAGTTCACCTTCGAGTTCCTGGTCCTCGGCGAGCCCCACGCACAAAACAGTACCTCGGGTACCCCCTCAGTAGGCTGCCAAGTTTAAACACCAACAGTCGTGTAGCCTTGCTCATAACAGCGGGAGGTGGACTCATGCTAGGATCCCTGGTAGATGGCGTAGGTGATCTTGCCCTTGAGCCTTCAGGAGATGATCCCAAGGTTGGGGGATTCGGCTGCATAATCCTTATATAGCGCTTGGGCCATAGAATCCAACCATGGATGGCTTCTCCTAGATTTTTTTCCCTATCACCTCCAAGGATCTTCAGTTCCAGGTCATCCCAACCGTCGACTACTCGGTCCACCCCAACTTTGGCATAACCGCGAACTGGAATCTTCACACCATGAATTGTTTGGCCTTGTATCATTGTTTAGCCACACCATAAGCCACCATGATGAGCTTGTTTTTCATGGGAGTAACAAGCTCACATGAGGCTCAACCAGTGATGTGGTCCATGGGGCGGTGTTAGTTGTCCTAGAATATGTCGATCAGAAGATCCTCCAGCTGGGGCTTCTATGGAAGCGATGCTTCTTCGACGCTGAGAGGGGCTTATGTTGACATTAGCCCCTCATACTGCAGCTGCTTGTTCACTGGCTTGTTTGCTAAGAGCTATAGCCACACACCGGTCAATTGCTTCCTTCATTCTTGCCTCTGTCAAAGCTACATGTTCTTGCAACTCTCACAGCTGTTGTGCATGTGGCCGTACTTCTTTGGCAACTTCTGTATGAATCAATGTGCTCACAAAAGGCAAACTTCCATGGAATTACTCCTTTGCCTCGTCAACGTCTAGGGTGTTCTGCATTACCTAGTGCCATACCCAGGTCGTCCTTCTCTCGATTAGGCAGGAAAGATCCTTCGGCCGTTGCCTTTGTGAAGCGTCTCCACATAAGTAGAGACTAAATGTGATACAAATATCAGTCCCAGGAGGCTGATAACACATTTATTCGATAGATAATTTAGTTACCATACAACTCCTGAGGGAGTGGGCGTGAAAGCCACGCAGCGATAAGAAGTAAATAAACAACAGCGGCTAACCAAGCAACTGCCAAAAGACAGCACTCGAGACTACACGGCAGCAGCAGCATCTTGGTAAGGCCAACACCACAAGCAGCATTGGGTGCGGACACAACCTCTACTCAAAGTCCTCGGTGATGAAGTCTGGGTCTTCCTCTGTAGCAACAAGCAAGGGTGAGTACGAACGTACTCAACAAGTCCAACCCCATCCACGGAGGGGGATACAAGCAAGTATATGCACAGGATATATCAAGGATAGGCTAGATTTTTAACACATGCATGGGCTTGTTTTCAAATGAATTTTCGAAAAGCTTTTCTTTAGTAACCGAACATTGAGTGGGGTCGATCCTACACAAAGGATCCTAGTTTTATCGCTATCGGACTCCCCGTCTGCCATAGCTCACGGCACAACTGCCGGACACTTCCAAAATCCAACACACACACACACATATGACCATCCATGCCCAAGTGCTAGTTATGTGACCAAGCTGTAACTCGTCCAATGCCGTGGACACGGCTACTCGGATAGGTTTTAACTCTGCAGAGGTCGTACACTTTTCCCACAAGTAGGGTACCGCAGCACGATCACCTTAGTGCCGGTGCGGATCCTAACAAAGCCATTACCCACCTTAGCTAAGACTGGCTAGTCCTCATGGAAGCACCCAAGGGGTTCACGGCTCATCCACGAGACCGTAACTAGGACCTAAATCACCAAGATCTTACTCCTTTTCCATGGGCTCCCATTGCTCACCAGCACCCCTGAAGACTAACAATTCAGCTAGTGGGATTTATGCTAAGCTGTTGCCCATAAAACGGTCGAGTGGTTGCACGATGGTTGAATTAGGCAAGATGACACATCAACTCGGTCCTTAACCATGACAAGATAGGTATCTCCCGACATCGCTCAACCACTAAGGTACGAGCACCACATCATGGCATTTCACACAAGAAACACCCATCCATCTCGGCTACACATCCCTTTCCGAAAACCATTTGCCCAATTGAACACACACACAGATTTATTCTTCAAATAAACCATGGTAATAATTATTGAAATCGAGTAGCAATTTCCTAAGCGCTCTAGCAGTGGTTATCATCTAAACAGAGCAGGTCATATTTATAGATAACCATAGGACAACAAGGAATATTCATAACAATCAAGGGGTGGCTATCCAACCATGTCTTGCAATAAAACAATATGCATTTTATAAAACAGGCCAATAGGTTGTGTTTGAAAAACTAGGTATTAAGTATGCATCAAAGGGGGAGATTGGACTTGCCATCTTCAAAGCCTTCCGGGAGTTCCGGCTCGTGCTGCTGGTCCTCGGGCTTGGGCTCGCGGTCAAACTCCTCCTTGGGCTCCTCCTCGGGTAATCCGCGATCTACGGCACACACAAACGGGCACACAAATAAATAAAAGAAAATTGCTTTTATTCGTTGAGCTCCGAACAGAAAACGGGAATGGAAAATAGGTAGAAGGAATATTTTTGGGAAATTTGGATATGGATCGGTGGAAGTATTCTGGAGGATGACGTGGTAAAATTTGGGATTAATTGGAGGAAGTTTGGCGCATGAAATGACGAGTTAAACATGGATTAGGGGCTTAAAAGGAGGTTTAGGACTGATTTGCGATAAACTAGGGACCTATTTATAAATATTTCCGAAGGTGGAGGGGTTGATCTGCGAAACAGCCTTTGAGAGAGGTGGAAGGACTAATTTCTAATTTGGCAAAAGTTGGGGGTTAGATCGGAAAGGAGGGGCTTCTTCTTCCTTTCCTTCTGTACCGGAACAGAGGAGGTGGAGGGGAGGGGTGGCCGGCTCGGGGCGGCGGCCTGGGCTTGCCGGCGGTGAGGGGAAGCGGCGGAGGAGGGTAGAGGAGGCCGTGGAGGCCCCATTTCGCTCCTTACTCTGGGGATTTGGGAAGGGAGGAAGGTGCGGCCGGCAGGAACTTGGGGCGGCGGCGGCGGCGGCAGTCACATAG
>NC_028450.1:19960460-19969035 GCF_000263155.2 Setaria italica | reverse complement strand
GGCCGGCGCCGGGGTGGCGACACGTGGCCCAGGGTGCGGGTCCGAGGCGGCCGGCGATGTGGTGCCAGGAGGAGGTGGGTGCCGAGGGAGTAATGGCGTTGGGGTCGGCTAGAAGGAGTGGCACCAGAAACCGGGAGGAAGAAAGGAAGAGGAGAGAGAAGGAGGAAGGAGGAAGAAGAAAGAAGGAGAAGAAGAAAGGAAGAAGGAAAAAAAAGAAAAGGGGAGGGAAAAAGAGAAAGAAAAGGGGGAGATCGGCGGCGTTCACGGCACGCGGTCGGAGCACGCGCGCGGCGTCTGACGGCAGCACGCGGCGAGAATTACGGGTACAGATAAAATGATAGCTGTCGGCTTGAGTGCCGGGATGGTGAAATCGCCTGGAAGGTTTTGATTTCCGGGAGCTCAGCGGTAAAGAGATTTTGAAAACAATTTTTAACGGGTGATTTCAGTTGGTGATTTCTGCGGATGTTACAAACCTACCCCACTTAAATTGAATCTCGTCCTCGAGATTCGACTAAGTCCTGAAAAGATGGGGAAATTCCTTCTTCAACGCGTCCTCGCGTTCCCATGTGGCCTCTTCTTCTCCATGTCTACTCCATTGTACTCTACAAATCCGAACTGTTGTATTTCTTGTCCTTCTGGTGACGGTGTCAAAAATTTTGATAGGCACTTCTTGATACCGAAGGTCCTTTTGCAAATCTATTGTTTCCACCGGTACTTGTTCCTCCAGTACTCTCAAACACTTTCTCAGCTGGGAGACATGAAATACCGGGTGTATATCAGATATTTCCTTGGGCAGTTGGATACAGTAAGCTATGGTTCCAACTCTTTTTAACACCTGATAAGATCCAATATACCGAGGTGCCAGTTTTCCTTGTACTTGAAACCTTCGAGTACCCCGAATCGGGGAAACCTTGAGGTAGACAAAATCTCCCTCATTGAAGCACAATTCTCGTCTCCTCTTGTTCGACTAGCTCTTCTATCTGGACTGTGCGGCCTTCAGCTTCGCTCGGGTTTCCGCCACACGGTCTTTTGCTTCCTTGATGAAAGCAGGCCCGACTAGGGAGCGTTCTCCTACTTCTGACCACATCAAAGGGGTCTGGCACTTTCTGCCATAAAGGGCCTCAAATGGTGACATGCCTAGACTGGCTTGATAGCTATTGTTGTATGAGAACTCTGCATAGGGTAAACTTTGTTCCCAATCTTTGCCATAGGTGAGGACACATGCTCTCAACATATCTTCCATGATTTGATTGACTCGCTCTGTTTGGCCATCAGTCTGGGGGTGATAGGCTGAACTAAAGTCCAATTTGGTGCCCATGGCTTTATGCAAACTTCTCCAAAACCTAGAGGTGAATTGAGTCCCTCTATCTGAGATGATCCTGCTGGGCACACCATGCAGCTTCACTATGTTGTCGATGTAGAGTCGGGCTAATCTTTCTCCACCATAAGTGGTCCGTACGGGTAGATAGTGAGCAACTTTAGTGAGTCGGTCCACTATTACCCATATGGAGTCATTTCCCTTCTGAGTTCTGGGCAAGCCTACTACAAAATCCATGCTGATCTCATCCCACTTCCAAATCGGGATAGGCAATGGTTGCAGCAAGCCGGTTGGCTTCTGGTGCTGGGCTTTGACCCTTTGGCAAGTATCAAAACGGGCGACAAATTGAGCTATGTCCGCCTTCATTTCATTCCACCAGTATCTCTGTTTTAAGTCCATATACATTTTGGTGGATCCGGGGTGAATGGAGTATGCCGAGTTATGGGCTTCATCCATGATGGCCTGCCTGAACTCTCCGTTCTTGGGGACACAAATTCTGTCCTTGTACCACAAGGTCCCTTTGTCATCCACTCCGAAATCCGAGGCTTTATTTTCTCCGGTTTGCTTGCGGATCTTTACTAAGTCCTGATCTGAACCCTGGGCTTCTCGGATCTTATCCTCCAAGGCGGGCTGGACACTTAGCTTGCGGCTAGTATTCTGGGGAACTATGTGCACATTTAACCGAGCTATTTCTTCTTGTAGGTGGGCATTCTCGGATCCAGGCTGTCCATAGGATTTCTGGCTTAAGGCATCAGCCAACAACATTAGCCTTGCCAGGGTGGTAGTGGATTTCTAGGTTGTAGTCCTTTACTAGTCCTAACCACCTCCTTTGCCTTAAATTCAGATCGGGTTGGGTGAAGATGTACTTTAAGCTCTTATGGTCGGTGTAGATCTCACACTTATTCCCAATCAGATAATGCCTCCAAATCTTGAGGGCATGCACTACGGCTGCAAACTCTAAGTCATGGGTAGTTCTGCTCATGGGGCTTGAGTTGGCGAGAAGTATATGCCACAACTTTCCCATCTTGCATGAGGACACAACCTAATCCCTGTCGGGATGCATCACAATAAATGACGAAGTCTCGCTGGATATCAGGCAAGGTCAATACTGGGGCTGTCGTCAACCTCTTCTTCAGCTCTTGGAAGCTCCTCTCACATGACTCTGTCCATGTGAACTTTTTATCCTTCCTGAGCAGCTCTGTCATGGGCCGGGCTATCTTGGAGAATCCCTCAATAAACCTCCTGTAATACATAAACATTGGTGGGTTGTTGCCAGTTGGAGATAGCTACAACTTTCTCTGGATCAACTGCAACTCCTTCTGCGGTCAGGATATGACCAAGGAATGCCACTTTCTCAAGCCAAAATTCGCACTTACTAAATTTAGCATAGAGTCGGTGGGCTCTCAACTTCTCTAACACCACCCGTGTATGTTGTTCATGTTCCTGAACACTCTTGGAGTAAATAAGTATTTCGTCAATAAAGACTACAACAAACTTATCTAACTCACCCATAAACACCTTATTCATGAGGTTCATGAAATATGCAGGTGCATTGGTCAATCCAAAAGACATCACGGTGAACTCAAATTGACCATAACGGGTGACAAAAGCCGTCTTTGGGATGTCGCTCTCCTTGATCTTGAGCTGATGATACCCTGACCTCAGATCTATCTTGGAGAAATACTTGGCTCCTTTCAGCTAGTCAAATAGGTCATCTATTCTGGGGAGTGGATACTTATTCTTAATGGTGACCTCATTCAGTGCGCGATAATCCACGCACATCCTCATGCTCCCGTCTTTCTTCTTGACAAAAAGCACAGGGGCTCCCCACGGGGATGAGCTAGGCCTGATAAAGCCACTCTGCTGCAATTCTCCCAACTGTTTCTTTAGTTCGGCCAACTCTGAGGCTGCCATCCTATAGGGTCTCTTGGTTATAGGAGAGGTTCCGGGGACACGGTCAATTACAAACTCTATGTCCCTATCTGGGGCCATTCCAGGTAGTTCCTCAGGAAAAACATCTGGGTATTCACTCACTATCGGGACTTCCTCTATGGTCTTGGTCTCCATGCTAAACACCATGGGGTCTGGGCCACTCCCTCGAGTGTGACAGGTCACTTGTACACCATCCCGATTGGTCAGGTGCACTACCTTATCAGCACACCATATATGACCGTCATGCAGGCTCAACCAGCCCATTCCAAGAATCAGATCTATCCCCTTAGACTTAAGTACTACTAGATCTGCTAGAAATTCTACCCCAATTAAATTAATCCTTACCCGGGAACAACCTAGTTGATACCAAATGTTAGCTCCAGGAGTCCGGGTTAATAGGGGTAACTTTAGTAGTACTGTGGGTATATTATGTTCTTCCACAAAACATGAGGATATGAAGGAATGTGATGCTCCAAAGTCAAAAAGTATTGTTGCCAATACTGAGTTGACTAGAAACTCACCGAGTACCACGCCCTGAGCTTCGCGAGCTTCTTGCGCGCTGATGTGGTTGACGCGGGCTCGTCCAAATGATTGCTGGGGCGGCCTCATCTGCTGGCTATTGTTGTTGTTGGAGTTGTTGTTGCTGCGGATTGGCACACGGTTGGCTACTGACAATGCTGCCTTGGGCCCAGCTACTGAGTTGGAGAAGGTTGATGATGCTGGCTTGTTGGCATAGGGGCAGTTGGCAATGAAATGCCCAGGTTCTCGGCAGTTGAAGCATGCTCTACTGTTGCCAGTGACCTGGCTGGCACTGCTCTGTGGGGCCTTGGTCGGGTTCTGGCTCCTGAATGGGGCAGCGGTCTGGTGTGAACCGGGTGCTTGGGACTGGGTCCGGTAATGCATGGGAGCTTGAGAGCTAGGCAGGGGGTGACTCAAGTTCCTTGGCTTCTGGAATCGGTCCTGCTGGTGCGTCTTGCTCTCCAGGAACCAACGTTTGTTGTTGCTCCGTTCTTCTGCCTTGGCCCTCTCAGTCAAGATGGCCATGTTCATCAAGGTGTTGAAGTCAGGGTAGATCTGAGGGGTGAGCAGGGTCCTCAGTTCCGCGTTCAAGCCTTTCTTGAACATGTCCTGCTTCTTCTCATCCTTGTCCACCTCCTCTGGAGCATAACGGGCCAGCTCCATGAACTAGAAGGTGTACTCGTCCACAGATCTGTTGCCTTGGCGGAGTTCGCGGAACTCATCCGTGTTGTGCTTCATGGTGGCTGCGGGGATATGGTAGCGACGGAACTCCATCATGAACTCATCCCAGGTGATAGTGGAGGCATCCTGGGCGGCGGAGCAGTAGTTCTCCCACCAGGCTAGGGCAGTTCCAGTGAGCTGGTGGGCAGCCAAGAGGACTTTGTCCCTGCCCTCGCATCCAAATGGTTCCAGCTTCCTCTGGATCACGTGTAGCCAGTCATCTGCGTCCAGAGGGTTGACGGACCCGCCAAAAGTGGGTGGCTTGGTCCGGAGGAAGTCCGTCAACTTCTCATTCATGTTCTGCCCGCGGGGCCTCTGGCGGGTGACGGCGTTGGCTAGAGCTTCCAGCAGAAGGGTCTGGTTGTTCATCACTTGAACCAGATCAATGACTGGTGGGGGCGGTGGCTGCTGTGCTCCCACTTGGTTTTCTCCCCTTCCTTCTAGCTGACTCACTTCCTGCTCCTCAGGAAGCACCGCTGGAGGCGGTTCTTGCCTTTCTGGCTGCCTCTCAGCACTGGGGGTGGCATGGGCCTGACTTGGGGAGGTCCTGGTGGCACGCTTGGGCGGCATCTGCAGATTGAGTGAGACTTTTATGAGAGTAGGATTTGGGTTTTAGTGATCTTTAAGGTTTTTATTTCGTATTTTCGAAGAGACAGAATCCACCTCCTGTCAACAAGCACACAGACTAACAAACAACAAGCACAAGCAATTTTATTTATTTTGCCACGGGGGGTACAACACTGCTGGGGTAAGGCCAAAGCACGTACTACACGACCGGTTACAACAACACCACTGAAGGGGGTACAACTCTAAACTACGGACCATGACAGCTTCATTCCCTTGGGCAACTCTGGGCTGGGCATACTACTCGCGGGGCGAGTCTTCTTCCTGGACGGAGTGGTCTTCTAACGGAATGAGGAGGGCCAACACTTGATCCTTTAGAGTCCCGCCCGCTGGAGGGGGTTCTGGCACATCTCCATCAGACACCTCGGAGTTCCTTTCCGAAGGTGGTGGTGCTGGGGTGGCATCCGGGCTCTTCCGCTTTCCGGATCCTGGGGCGATGGGAATTTTTTCAAGGATCGAGGCCTCTTTATCCTCGATGGCCACCATCCTCCTTCTGGCACAAATCGCGATGTGGGCGTCCTTCAGTTCTTTGGAGTGCCGGTCCTTAGTCTCCTTGAGGGCCTCAACGGCAACGGCCTCATTGCTTTCGGCGGCTGCGGCTCGAGCTTCGGCGGCGGCTAACTTCACCTGAAGCCTCCTCACCATAACCTCTGCATCCTCGGCCCTACGAGTCTGCTACTTCGACTTAGTAGCCTGCTCGTCGTAGAGCTCGTCTAAGGTGAGAAGGTAGGCAGCCATATAGAGTACGGTGAGGGCGTCCTCGCGCTATCCACGTCCTTCCAAAGTTCTCACCCGGGCTAGCCAAACCGGGTGCTTCTTCTTGACAGGCGGGTAGAACCTCATTGGAGTGCGGCCGATGTGCCTCTCGTAGATCTAGCACAGGAAACGGAGGGCCTTCCGGGCTGCCACTTGATAAGTATCCTTGTGCCGGAAGCCGGTGGCAACTACATTCCAAGGTTGGATGTCAGGGTAGCGGCTACTCCGCCCGATGTAGATAATCATCTCACATCGAGGGGTTCCGTGGTCCTCATACTCCCTGCTGGTGTACTCCAGACGCTCATAAATTCCGAGACGGTCCATGCAGGTGAACAACAATCTGGGAAAACCAGCCTCCTCCAGGCAGTGGCTGTTGACCCATCCTTCCTCGGCCATCTGGAAAAGAACCGGGGCACAAATTAGTTTTGCAATAGAGCAGAGGTAGGCAGAAATTTTGTAAACCATTTATTTTGGTCAAAAAGGGCTAGTCCGGTCCTAAGGTCGCGTCCTACAGCCAACAAGGGCTCTGATACCACCTGAAGCGTCCCCACATGAGTAGATACTAAATGTGATACAAATATCAGTCCCAGGAGGCTGATAACACATTTATTCGACAGATAATTCAGTTACCGTACAACTCCCGTGGGAGTGGGCGTGAAAGCCACGCAGCGATAAGAAGTAAATAAAAAACAGCGGCTAACCAAGCAACTGCCAAAAGATAGCACTCGGGACTACACGGCAGCAGCAGCATCTTGGTAAGGCCAACACCACAGGCAGCGTTGGGTGCGGACACAACCTCTACTCAAAGTCCTCGGCGATGAAGTCCGGGTCTTCCTCTGTAGCAACAAGCAAGGGTGAGTACGAACGTACTCAACAAGTCCAACCCCATCCACGGAGGGGGATACAAGCAAGTATATGCACAGGATATATCAAGGATAGGCTAGATTTTTAACACATGCATGGGCTTGTTTTCAAATGAATTTTCGAAAAGCTTTTCTTTAGTAACCGAACATTGAGTGGGGTCGATCCTACACAAAGGATCCAAGTTTTATCGCTATCGGACTCCCCTCTGCCATAGCTCACGGCACAACTGCCGGACACTTCCAAAATCCAACACACACACACACATATGACCATCCATGCCCAAGTGCTAGTTATGTGACCAAGCTGTAACTCGTCCAATGCCGTGGACACGGCTACTCGGATAGGTTTTAACTCTGCAGAGGTCGTACACTTTTCCCACAAGTAGGGTACCGCAGCACGATCACCTTAGTGCCGGTGCGGATCCTAACAAAGCCATTACCCACCTTAGCTAAGACTGGCTAGTCCTCATGGAAGCACCCAAGGGGTTCACGGCTCATCCACGAGACCGTAACTAGGACCTAAATCACCAAGATCTTACTCCTTTTCCATGGGCTCCCGTTGCTCACCAGCACCCCTGAAGACTAACAATTCAGCTAGTGGGATTTATACTAAGCCGTTGCCCATACAACGGTCGAGTGGTTGCACGATGGTTGAATTAGGCAAGATGACACATCAACTCGGTCCTTAACCATGACAAGATGGGTATCTCCCGACATCGCTCAACCACTAAGGTACGAGCACCACATCATGGCATTTCACACAAGAAACACCCATCCATCTCGTCTACACATCCCTTTCCGAAAACCATTTGCCCAATTGAACACACACACAGATTTATTCTTCAAATAAACCATGGTAATAATTATTGAAATCGAGTAGCAATTTCCTAAGCGCTCTAGCAGTGGTTATCATCTAAACAGAGCAGGTCATATTTATAGATAACCATAGGACAACAAGGAATATTCATAACAATCAAGGGGTGGCTATCCAACCATGTCTTGCAATAAAACAATATGCATTTTATAAAACAGGCCAATAGGTTGTGTTTGAAAAACTAGGTATTAAGTATGCATCGAAGGGGGAGATTGGACTTGCCGTCTTCAAAGCCTTCCGGGAGTTCCGGCTCGTGCTGCTGGTCCTCGGGCTTGGGCTCGCGGTCAAACTCCTCCTTGGGCTCCTCCTCGGGTAATCCGCGATCTACGGCACACACAAACGGGCACACAAATAAATAAAAGAAAATTGCTTTTATTCGTTGAGCTCCGAACAGAAAACGGGAACGGAAAATAGGTAGAAGGAATATTTTTGGGAAATTTGGATATGGATCGGTGGAAGTATTCTGGAGGATGACGTGGTAAAATTTGGGATTAATTGGAGGAAGTTTGGCGCATGAAATGACGAGTTAAACATGTATTAGGGGCTTAAAAGGAGGTTTAGGACTTATTTGCGATAAACCAGGGACCTATTTATAAATATTTCCGAAGGTGGAGGGGTTGATTTCCGAAACAACCTTTGAGAGAGGTGGAAGGACTAATTTGTAATTTGGAGAAAGTTGGGGGTTAGATCGGAAAGGAGGGGCTTCTTCTTCCTTTCCTTCTGTACCGGAATAGAGGAGGTGGAGGGGAGGGGTGGCTGGCCCGGGGCGGCGGCCTGGGCTTGCCGGCGGGAGGGGAAGCGGCAGAGGAGGGTAGAGGAGGCCGTGGCGGCCCCATTTCGCTCCTTACTCTTGGGATTTGGGAAGGGAGGGAGGTGTGGCCGGTAGGAAGTTGGGGCGGCGGCGCACGGGTGGCAGCGGCGGCGGCAGTTGGCTGACGGCTGTTTCGAGAGCTAAGCTTGCACTGTGTG